>NC_048926.1:7805887-7807171 GCF_011077185.1 Oxyura jamaicensis | reverse complement strand
ATCTGAGGGGGTGAGGTCTTCGACTGAAATCAGAATCACCTTTGAGGGTGGTACATGCCTCTATTTATTAGCATTATGCTACATATGCTAATGGCAGACTGTACACTATTTCTGAGCATTAACATCTGCTCAAAGCAACAGACTTTCACTTACAGAAACTGATTTAAACTCAGTGAAGCAGATAAACACAGAAATCTAAGCAGGTGGCTGCGACTGAAGGAAGAATTCTCAATTCCTGCACTCAACCGATGAACTTCACTAAAACCATAATTAATATTCAGATAACTATATTCCGACACATAGAATAAACAAGATCATTTAAGGGATGCAAATGTCTACCTGGGATGAGGGGAGGTAGGGCTCAGGTTTGGAATACAGAATGGTTTGAATATAAATCCAAAGCACTTAATTTTGTACTGTTGTCTTTGATGTTGGCCTGGGCCAGAAAGCACAAATAGCAAGAGGACATTATTGCATTGTTCACAGGCACAAAGTGGGAATTCAACTTTTAAACAGTGTGTGGAAGGTAATAATAGAAATGGACCTTTGCTTGTAGCGTGCTTGATGGGTGTATTGACCTTGTTACAGCAGTGCTGGTTAGTTTGGTCACTACTTTTAAAATCGTAGCCTTTCATTTGGAAAGCTTTGTAGAAGCACTGTAAAGATATGAACAAAAGAAGTCTCCTTCTGTTCTCTCCAGTCACACTTGACCAAGTTTTGTGTTGAGCACTGATAGCTGGTTCCAAGAGAAAGACAAACCACCAGTGTTCTAGCCACGGGATAATGTTGCAAAAGTCTGCCCTGTTTCTCTCAAATTCCAGACTCGTCTAAAAGGTTGGATGGACTTTAAATATAATCTGGCTCAGCCTGAATCTTAGAGTGAAATGCTAAACGGGGGTGAATTTTACATGGATTCAGCTTTTATTGTGGGAATTTGATCTGGTTCAGAGAAACAGTACCTCTGGAAAGAGTTGTGATAGTTCTTTTTCCTTATACAGAGGGTATATAAACTTGGGTTGAAAATGGTGAGAGGCTTGCAGAATGTTTGAGGGAAGTATTGGGTACACTTGCCCTGTTCTCACTGTTCTCTATGCATCTTCTCACATACAGCCCAGCCCCACCGGAGGCACAGCTCGATGTGAGGCATCTGATGCAACCGATTTTCCAGCTAACTCTTTTAGAAAACAAATCTGCTGTCAGCATTACGTGTCACACAAATATTGTCGCTTCTCGGGAAGAGATGTTTATCTGTATTTGCCAAGGATTGCTTTTGAGCTGGACATT
>NC_048926.1:7794752-7800887 GCF_011077185.1 Oxyura jamaicensis | reverse complement strand
TTTTTTTTTTTTTTTTTTTTTTCTAGATAATGTAACCACTACAATGTAAAAATACATCTATTATGCACACTTTGATCAAATATCTGTAAATGTGATGGTAATCACCCTTTCATATTACATGCTGTATATCAACAAGTTATTTCTACTTAGGGAGAAGAAAAAAAGTTCTTAAAAAGTTATTTTCCTTAAATGCAAATGTGCCTGTGTATAGAAATTCCCAGCCAAGGCTGCCTATAAATATTAATTCTTCATAACGTACACCAAGGCTGTCTCACACTAGGAATTTCACTTGGAAGGATTCAATCCTTACGCAGTCACTGCATGCTAATACTCATCAGCGCCTATGCATCCCCTCATTAACAGCATCAACTGGGTTAAAATAAGGCTGGCACACCGACTGCTGTCACTGGGGATTCCAGATCCTTTCCGACCTCGCTGCAGCGTGGCAATAGGACCGGGTTATGTGTGGTTTTACTTGCCACAATCAGCAGTTGCTCTGCAAGTGCCTTCCCCGCTGGTTGTTTCTACCCAGTGGCAGTACAGGGGTCTTCAAGGCTTGCTGGGATAGGGACTTTGCACCAGTGCCTAAAATGGCCCTTCTGGCTGTTGTAACGGGAAAGAAAATCCTCAGTAGATAAAAAGTTGAGCTTCACCCCTCTGCCTGCTGTGGGTTTTCTCATCCTGAAGCAAAGGAATGAGGGAGAACATTCAGGCTGGGGTGAAGAAGAGTTGGAAGGGCACTAAAGGACCTTGCTGTGACAAGATGGCCATCACAGGTTAATTAGCCAAGACCCAGATCTGCCCCCGAGCCCCTCCTTGCCGCTGGCTCTTGCCCGGGCACCTGGAGCAGTGGGGCCACTGAGATGGCTGCCAGTCACGTCGCCGAGTGACGTCTCGGCATCTCCTCACACTTCCCCCGTCTGCCGGTATCCATCTGCTGTCTCTCGTCCCCTGCTCAGCATCCCAGTGCCTCCAGGCAGGAGGTGTCCTTTTGTCCCCATCTGTGCAGTACCCACCACAGGGGGGCTCTTGGCCCCAGCAGAGGTGACATGGGGGACAGTTGTAGCCCTCAGCAGAGGCCACACTGCACAGTGCATGAGGGGGCATTCAATGCAGTGAACAGGCCTCCATGCACTGCCTCTACCTGCTCACTTTACATCATCGTGCAGAGTTTTCTTCTCCTTTGTAGGAGCTGCAGGATTGCCCTGAGTCAGTGCACCCTCACAGCCATCCCACTGCACCCAGTGAGGAGGAACCAGGCTGGCAGAGATGCAGTAGCTCCCCAGGCAGTGCTGCATTTACCCTGCTCCTCAGCATGGCTCACGGTGTGAGTTAATCCTGCAGCCTCGCCGGAGCAAAGTCTGAATGGTTAATGTGTGTTAAACCTCGCCGCCTCTGCTGCCCAAGCCTGTTACCTGCAGCTAACCCCTATAGAGAAGGTCTTAGCCAGACACCAAGAGAGAAAACAATATAAAACTTTAGATGACTTGATCTCAAGCCAGGGTTTTTGAAGAGGGAATGAGGGGCACGGATTATACCTCATATGACCCTACTGCTCCGCTGCCTGAGAGGTTTCCTGTTGTCCTGGCAGGTAAATGCACAGAAGACCACAGCTCCAGTGCAGTGACTCATGCTCCGCTAGCAAACTCTCCCTGCATGCTCCAAATCCTCACTTCAACCCCGCAGCACCAGCGAGAAGACAGCAGGCTTGTAGGAGATGACTGGACTTAAATCAACATCCTCAGCGTATGTTTTTTTTGGGTAGGATTTAAACCTGTTCCACGAACTGAAGAAGCTGTCTTGGCATAAGGGCTCCCCCACCCTCTTCCCCTATATAACTGCGTCTAAACTTATCTGCAGAGCTGTGGTTGTTTTGGAGGGTGTAACATACACGTTCAGCTTCTGAAATTCCTCCTGGCCCTGGTGACTTTATGGAGGCTTTCACCAGGCTTATGTCACCCCCCTCCTGTTTTTTGGTAGCTGAATCTGTGATTATGTGAGTGGGAGCATTTGGGGAAGGGAGATCAAACAGGTCCCCATCTGTCCCGATTTGTGGACTTCGGTCTGGTTCTGCCCCACTACCTGTATGAGTAGCACTGCCCTGCCAGCCCATTCAACGCAATAAGGGATTGCTTCGGAGGAGTAAAGGTGGAAGTGGATATCAGATAGCCCCTCCTGGAAAGATTTATAAATGCACCATAACCGACTTCACAGGCTCAGTGCCTTGGAGAGTAATTGAAAGAGATGTTCCATATTGATCTTTTCAGAAAGTTCAGTTTGTCTAATCCATCCCCTCCCTAGAGCTGGGTGAAAAATGTTTGAACTTGTATCACTGGGGTGGGATTCTGCTCTCTGTCACCTGGATGTAAATTTTGGGAGGCTCCTTGAAAGGCCATGCAGCTCCCGTGGTGTAAGGGAGAGCAGGAGCCAACCCCAAGCCTAGGTAAAGTGTATGATTGTTTCTGCAACTGGGCTTGGTGTGAGGAAGCCCATTTTTGATGCTGTGGGTTTCCAGTAATTTTATAGGATGGGCATTATGTATCCATGTCATGATGTGAATGCCAGGGATTTATTGTGCGAACTATGGAGAGGAAAGATGATTTTGTGATTAGGAAATCAGACTGGGACTTGTATAATCTGTGTTTAATTCCCAACCCAGCTGTAGATTGCCTCTCTGCCCTTGGATAAGTCACTTATGCTCAGATCCATAAAGCTATTTAGGTATCTAACACCCATTGATTTCAATGGCAGTTGGGCTCTAAGTGCCTTTAAGGATCTGAGTCTTAATCTCAGTGCATCTCGGGGTTAGGAACCAAACCTATTAGATCGTGACCTGGTACTTCTTTTCTCCTACTGGATGAGTGCTTTTTTCTTTCCACTTGGAATATGGTGGGTCTGTGTGTGTCTGCACAGCATCTAGCACAGCAGGGTCCTGATCTCAGCTGTTGCTGGAAGAATACAATAAAAATGTGATAACAGTTGCCGATAAATAAATAAAAAATAGAAAGCCTTGAAAGCTAAACTGCAACAAAATAATCTAAGAACCTTAACATTACAATCTAGGTTTGAATACCCATGTCTTTGGCTGTGCATTTATTTCCTGTGTCCTATTAAATTATTCATCATTTCTAGAAACCCTCCCTCAAAACATCCCAGGTACTCTACATGTGTGAATTAGGCTTTGCATCCCTCCTGTGCAGGCATGGGATTTTCATCTTGATTCTTTGCAATTCAGGAAACTGAGTCACAGAACCTTTTCCAGAGCAGAAGGAACCTAAGTAGGCACCTAGGTGTTGATACAGCAATGCATGCTAGTAAATGCTGCCTTGGGGCAGACCTACAGTCCTTTTATTTCAACCAGAACAACCCAGCTTTAACCAGCTCTCTGGGGACAGGAGTCTCATTTCTACCCCTCTGATTTCTAAATCATTGTTTTCTGTCTCCTCCTCTTCATTAAGTTTGTTCTTCTAATGAGAGCATTCTTCACTCTGTGGTCGTCCCTCTCCCTTGGTAAGAGCAGGCAATGTGAGGTCCTTCATGGGATTTTAAGAAAATAGGAACACATAAAACCACGCAGCCCCAGAGAACCAAATTTAGAGGCCATGAATGGCTCAGGGGCCTTTCTGAATGGTTTAAATTTTGTACTGGATACACCACTGGGTGACTGGCAGTGTCTGTAGGAGGACTGCAGTTGTGTCCGTTGTGAGTTGTCACCAGGGAGAGATGGAGAAAGAATGGAGAACTTTTCCCACTCTTCCAGCCTAACCCCCCATGCACAGGAGATGTGGGAAAATTCCCCATTCTCCCCCCCCACCCGCCCCAGCTGTCGGCTGCGGCCTGCAGGAGGGGCCCTGACAGAGCTGGATCTTGGCACACTTGAACAACCAGACTCAGCCAAGCTTGAAACCTGTGCCAGGCTGAGACGCTGCCGTGGCGAGCACTGGATTCTTCTTGTCTGAAGCACATTTCCCCCCCCAGTATAGAGACTATCCTTGCTATTCACACATTTTTCTTAAAGCACATGTGCCCAAACTCGTGGCATTGCCCTGCTGCTCTTTGGGTTTCAATAACCCCAAGGGCTGGATCCTGCCTCAGGATTCATGGCAGACCATGCTGTCTGGGGAGCGAGGAGGAGCAGGGAACCACAGAGACATCCAGTGCTTCCTGGCTGTAATGGTTCATAGCATCCTAAAAAAGCAGAAGGATTTGGAGGGGATGTTACGGCCTTCCTTTAAAACAACCGTTCACTATGAAGCAATTAATTCATTTCCTGAATTAAAAAGAGCCTTTGGATGCTTCGTGGCATTGCAGTACACCTAACACTCGCTTAACCAGGACAAAATGGGGAGAATGATGCCAGGAGGAGGCCATTATCCTTCTCATATCCAGGAAAATGGGAGCGGTTCCACCTGGCGTTTAATTCATGTGAGTGTTGCTGATGGGTTTAAAGCTCTTCTAGTTTTCTCGTGTGTGGAGAAAAAACAGCAACAACCAGTGACTGAACTCTCCAAATAAATTATGGGAGTTTCTTCCCTCTGCTCACTTGCCCTCTCTGTCACATCCCTCTCTCCCACTCTTTCCTTTTTCCCTTATAAAAAATAATCAGTGCAAAATAAATGAGTGAAAAGCCATCTTACCAAAGCATCTTTGTGGAAAGGTTTAATTTCCTGCCCTACTGTGTTTTTGTGTGTGTGTATTTTTCTTTTTCCCAAAGGAGGAAAGGAAATAAAGAAAAAAGCAATGACAGAAAAAATAAAGAGAATTGAGGACTTGACAGCCAATAAAGAGAAGCCGGTTTGAGGAAAAGAGCCACATGATTGTGTCCATATTCCCATGAGTACATTTTCCTTGAGCCAGAAGGATAAGCCAACTCTATACAGATCTGGACGGGGTAGGAAATATCAAGCAGGTAAAGCCTATCAGAGAACTGAAGTTTGGCATCCCTACACCCTCCCTTCCAACTCAGAACATCTTTGTGCAAAGCACCAGCAGCCAGGCAAAACAACTACGGGAGTGGCAAGCGATTTGTAATTTGTGACAATTTGTGGCAGAGGGGTCTCTTCTGGGATCTGCCTGTTGTGAAGGCAAGTGGGGCTGGGTGGCATCCCTGATGGTGTGGTGTGGAGCTGTGTGCCCTCCCTGGAGGGAAAGCCAGGATGCTCGCTCTCAGGATCCAAGCGCTGGGCAAGTCCGTACGGCAGAACAGATAGGAAGGAGCCACAACGTGGCAGCATTGTATCTGGTGTGTGGAAGAGACAGCGAGAGTCAAGCCAGGCTGACCTTGGTTCGGCCTATATCAGATCTGAGCTGATTTATTAGGAGAGGGTCAGGGATGGAGGAGACGTCCAAGGAGCAAAGTTTGTTCTCAGGTACTGGTGCCACTGGCAACTATCCTGCACTTAAAGCAAGGAAAAACAAAGAAACAAACAAACAAACAAACAAACAAAAAACTAGGGTGAGTTGATTATTATTCACCAAAACAGGCTGGGTTCACTTGAGCAAGAATCCGGCAAAGCTCTACCTATTAGGAAATATCTGTAAATGCAGTGTGTGTGAGTCCAGCAAGGTCTGACCCTTCGTACTTCCAGGTAATGTCACTCTGTTAACTTTCTGGAAGACCTCAAAGTTCTTCATGGTGAAAGATTGTTTATCCCATTTTGTAGAGCAAGGATAAGAACCACAGTGACATGTTAATTCCCTAATTCCCTAATTTACAGTGTCCAGCTTGAAATACTAGTTGCAATGGGGACCCCTACCCCCAAATCATGTACACAAGGAGCATACAAACTAAGCAGGCACTAAAAAAAGTGACAGCCAGCTTTAATTTTTCTCTAGAAATGACTTGCTCAGCGTCTGTGGAGTAAACCAGCAGCTGAGATAGGAAAAAAATAAAAATAAATAATAATAAAAAAAAGCAGCTCTCCAAAATCCCAGCTCCCAACAGCCCCGTGATGGAGCATTGAATGTCTGTGTAGGGCTCGGAATCACAGGCTGTCCTCGTGGCAGGACACGAGCAAGGTGGGCAGCCTGTCTGGGCAAAGAGCAAGGTGGGCAGCCTGTCTGGGCAAACCCCAACAGAACACCTGAGTTCTGTGCCTCTCCACCTCTTCAAAGGAGAACAAATCTCATCAGGGA
>NC_048926.1:7775938-7794652 GCF_011077185.1 Oxyura jamaicensis | reverse complement strand
GGGGGGGGGGGGAGGAAATAACCATTTGCTGCCACCTGAAGTATTGTTTAACGCTTTACTTAAAAACGCTGACAGCTTCTGCACAGCTGTACCCACGGCAGAAACAGCCTGCGGGCACATTGATAAAGTATTAAGACGAGCGCAGATCTGGGCACGATACAAAGAGACGAGAGTTCCTCACAGCCAAATTAAGGCAACATGCATGAAATGACTGTTACCTGGCAAAGGCTCGTTTTGATGCCAGCGTCTTTTGTTTTGATTTCAGATCAAAGAGAGGCTAGGTGGCTTAGGACTGGGGCTCCGAGCTGCATGGCTAACTTATCTGTGCCATTCAAGCAGGCATCGCATTGTCTGCTCGGAAGCAGGGAAAGATCTGAAATAGATGAGGGAGGGACTGTGAGACAAGGCAACAACCACTCAGTGCTGCGGAGCCCTACAGAAGTGCATTTCAGTACCTGCCCTTCTGCTTTATGTGGGTCCAGACACAAAGTTCTCCTGCTGCTTGTCTGGGAAGTATGGCTCCAGACCCAGGCCTGGGGCTGGCTCTGCTCTTAGCAAACTCTGGCGCCTGCCCTGGGATGCCCCCTGTGTGTGCAGCCCCAACTGTTGTAACACTGTGGAAAATCATCCCGCACACCTCAGCCAGCCAGCATAGCCATGCCAGTCTAACAGTGCCTGATGCCAGCATGCTGTTGTTTCACTTTGCTATTTGCATGTGCATGCGTGTTTATACGTCAGTATAACCACTGCTGTACAGG
Organism: Oxyura jamaicensis; assembly: GCF_011077185.1. Lineage (NCBI taxonomy): Eukaryota > Metazoa > Chordata > Aves > Anseriformes > Anatidae > Oxyura > Oxyura jamaicensis. The sequence goes on along the minus strand of NC_048926.1, from coordinate 7,793,894 downwards.
TATTACAATGCCACCAGCAGAGAATTTTTGTCGCCTTGGTCATGCTGGTGCAGACGAAGCAGTGCAGCTTTTCTCCTTCGATGGACTGAAGCACCATGCTGCAAAGCCTTAAGCTCTGCCAATTCCTGCTGACTTCCAGGGAACCTCAAAGCACCTTTTGAGAGGGTCTCAGCATCTCTCCCTGCTCCCTGAAGGAGGATTGGGTACCAGGTTAATGAAAACTAGGGCAGACTTACACTATCAGCTGTCTGAGAGGGTGTCCAGCATTTTGAGAATGAGAGAGGGGAAAAAAATGAGTTACCAAGGCAATGGACAACCTCAGCATAGCAAAGGGAGACATAAAAATACAGCCAGGAGCCAGACACCACTGCTCTGAGCCAGACTCACGACACACCCTGAATAATCTTCCTGACTCAGTTTCCCTCTGACTTCAAGGTGGAAGAAGATGCTGGCTCACTGCAGCTCAGTATGATGTGGATGTTACAGTCAAGGTTTCTGACCCTCTCTATCTGACATGCAGATACCTTCTTTGTGTTGCGTTAGAGTCAAATAGATTGGCTTTGCTGCTGCCCCTGCTGGAGCCTGCACTGAAAACGGGTTGTGTGGCATCTGACCCCATCCCAGTCTCTGAACATTGCATGAAAAGAGAGAACTCCAACTCCTTCCCTTTTTTCTTCCTCCTGCTAGAGGGGGGTAAATCCTGATCTCGTTTAAATCACAGTAATCCTGGAAGAAATTCACTTAAGTCCCTACTTGTAGATATCCATGGGTATAACTGAGAGCAGAATCCATCCCTACGTCCTCATAGATGGCTCCTGAGCTGGGAAAAATACTAAGGGCTCCTTTATCTTGACGGCACAAGATGGCTCAATAAATGTAAAGCACGTGTTACGTAACAGTTGAATAATCTATGGTATTGAGGGCTCACAGATCCTGAAAGTCTTTTCTGCTTTGCAAGGGGGGGAATTAAATAGGGAGAAAAATATATATTGAATAAAGTGCTTGTTACAGAATATTTTTTTAAATACTGAACTGTGAAACCTAAAGTAGGGCAATACCCTCCCTTTCAACAATACTTTGACTTCCTACAGTCAGCAGATGTAATATGCATAGGATTCAGAAAGATCCCATTAAAATTCATTAAACCGTGTTTCCAGATATTTAGTAAATTTTGAAGAAAAGAAACCTATTGCCTCTTCTGCTCCATACGATGGCCTCTTTGAATGTAATTAACCCTTCATTCATGGGTCTTTCTATCCGACTAATCTCCCACCCCGTGCCTTCCGATGCATTTTTAATACCGCAGCTAATACCACCACCTAAAATCCTCCAGCAGTCACCATGCAATAGAGCTCTTTGCACAGGCAAGGTACTGTAAATCTCCATAAACAGTGCTTGGATGAACAGCAAATTCAGATAAGTGATGTGTTCTTTTTCATGCCTTCGAGTTACAAACGGGGGATGCTCTTCATCCTTCAAGGTAGATTTTTAGCCAGGACCGATGTTGGTTTCCTACCTGCCCAGGGGACTCAGCCTCCAAACTGGGGGAGCCCGACCAGGGATGAGGGGTGAGAGGGTTTTGATAAACAGCAAAGCAATGAAAAGAAGCCTAGCGATACACATGTAAATAAACCTCCAAAATTAAAATGCAAAGCAGTAATGGATACGGGGAAATGGAGACATGGTACACATCAGCTTTAGCTGTCTGGAGTGTAAAACTTTTCTCGCTTTCTTACAGGGTTCTCAGAGGCTCAGGACCTGATACGGCTGTGTCCTGAGTGCTGTAAGGTGTGACAGATTTCAGATCAGAGCTCCTGTTTACGGAGATACTAAGCAGAGATGGGGATGATATCATGAAAAACATAAGAAACAAACAAACAAAATATTCCCATTTCTCTCTTCCTTTTTTCTCATCTGATAAATGAGCTGTTTGTCAAAACTGGCGGTGGAGCTGGAGGGGCCGGCGGAAAGAGTTTGGTATAAAAGAAAAAAAAAAGAAAAGTGAAGATGAGACCTGAAAATATTCTGTGTTCCTTAGCTGAGAGCAAATCTTATTCCCAGGACAACCCTAATCAGAATCTCTCCCCCAACCAAAAAAAAAAAAAAAAATATATATATATATATATTTTAAATTATTGGAAGGGTCTTAGCCTTATTCTATCTGGAAGGTGTTCAAGGTACGTGGTGTTTCTTTCATGATTTCCATGTTCTGCCCCAGCTCTGAAGGAGTATTATTTCTGAGTCACAGAATTATGCTTTTTACTTGGCTCCTGTAACACCCCTACGCTTAATTATTTCATCTGAACTTCATATTTCTACAGATCCAGCAAAGCATTTAAGCACCTGCTCAACTTTAAGAACCTATTGCTTTCTGGGAGGCTTTCCACAATATGAATTAAGCATACACTTTGCAGGACGGACGGCTCTATACCATAACTACATTTCATCTGGATGAGGTTCAGGCCCTTCCCAAGGGGCTGGCTGATGTGTAGTGCCTCGCTCTAAAAATTGCCCACGAGCGCGTGTGCCTTTTTATTGAAGACTTTGTCATATCTGATTGAATTCTGGCACAGGGTTTGTGATCAGTCTCGGGCAGCTTGGAAAGGACAAATCCTGGCACTGCAGGCTCGGACACAAGGGTTATGGTTTGTGTATCGGATGTGGATCTCACCCTAAGCCACTGGGAAGCCAGACTCATATCTGCCGGCCTGACAAAGAGACACTGTCATGGCCTAGCCTCGCCAAATCAGGGTATTTTAAACAGAAAACAGAGAGATTCTGTTTAAAATACACAAGACATCCATACAAAGGATGAGAATTTCAAAGTATGGCACAAGTCTTACTGCATGAGGAAGTATTATTATTCTTCCAGAGCTGGAAAAGGAGGAGAAAAAAACACAGAGGAGCTCAACTCCGAAAAATTTGTGGACCCAAGTGGCAGGCTAAGTGCTACACAGCAAGCTGTGGAAAAATATCAACACTCAAAAGCCAAAAATCTGGTCTCTGAGCTTGCCATTCAAAGACATATGATGTACTATCCTCCTACCCAAGAAAGAGGAGCGAGTACACACGAAAAAATTAGAGGTTAAATATCCATTCGGGGGATGTGTTAACTACTCCACACGCCACTAGCACTGGGCACGGTGCCTGTAACATGACAAAAATGTGTGTCCAAGTTAACAGCAAAGTTCAATTGCTGCAAGAAGATGTGGACTGATTCATCCGCTTTAATTGTTTCCATGATTTAAGCGTTAGGCACCGGGAAATTAATCTGGGCAATAGTCAAGACAATCTGCACAAGCCGGGTCCAATGTTGCTAAAACAAGCTGGCTGAAATGAAAAAGTGCAGCTGTGACTCCCTGCCTGACACCAACATACACAAGCAAACACACACGTGTGCACAAAAAGGCCCCAATTATTATTCTTATTATTTATGAAAGTGGATGAAAAGCCAAAGGGGGCACGGTAATGCACCCAGATGCTGATTAGCTGGAGATTATATTGATGATGTAATAAAAATTCACTTTGTCTCTTAAGCTGCACCAGGACAATCAGAGAGAGATTAGATAAAAATCAGAGAGAATGAATAATAGAAGGGAGAGGTAACATCGTAAACCATAACTCCCTGCAAAATGTTCTACCTCTGAGTGCCCCTGGTCAGAATAAATAAAGGCTGGAGGGTGTAAATACAGCCCGAGCTCACATACGAAAGAGCTAGATGTGGCTTTGTATGTGTATTATTTAGCAATGAGCAGTCAGATATGCGTATCTATGTACCTGCGTGGGGTTGCAAATGCACATATTCACACCTGTATAGCTCTGATAAACAGAGAGATGATGAGAGGGAGCTGGGGAGGGCAAGTGTGGTGTTCGGAGAGGGACAGACAGATGGGGAAGAGTACAGGATGGACGACGAGGAGCATACAAGGACCGTTAAGAGAAATGTGAACCTGCGGGGAAAAACAGCACTACCTCTATGTGACAGGGTGAAGGGTGAAGGGTGCACATGCAGCCCCCGTGACCATGTATGTCCCTGCACACCCACCAGCACGCATCCCTGCCTGATACAGGGCCCCCAGCCACACCAAAACCCGGTTGGAGAGAGAAGGGAGAAAACTTTCTCCTCTTTGAGCGCTTGCTTGAAAAGGAGCAGACCTGCTGCACGTCCAACATTGGTTTAAGTTTACTGACCATGTTTAATATTTGATTAAACCTTTGGCATAGCTGACTATCCTGATCTGAATAGATGATCCGATGCTTTCTCTGGTAAAACCAAGCATAAGTAATAGCCGTCTTCTGACTACATCTGCCTTGTGCATACCAGTAGGGTTTTGCTGCGTCTGAAAACCTGCTACCTGCTTCGGGGTTCTTTTCAGCTGCCCAGGATTTTCAGCTCAGGATTTTTATAAATTCAAACAAAACCAAAAACACTACCAAAATGCTTCCCCAGCCATGCAGGGGACTGTGATTTATTAGTAGCTGAAGGAAAAATCCTTTCTTTCCCAAGACTTACCCAGCTTAAATATTTTACCTGCACTCCTTGCTGCACTTTTTGCCTGTGGTTTGCATTATTACTCACTAAATACATTAGAAAATGCTCATCAGCTTGCTCGGCGGCTTGGGGATGTTTGTGTGGTTGCCCACACATACACTTGCACACACACACACAGCAATTTTTTAAATAAATCACAGTAGCAGGGGTGAGGAGAGTGCACGCAGTGCTTCGCAAGGGAGCAGAAGAGTGAAAAAGAAAGGACATCTCCAGGATCAGAAAACAGGAGCTGGCGGAGTTTCTCCGTGCCTCCGAATACCCACAAAATGACCACAGTTGCCGGGCACGGAGGGGATGAAGGGGACACCAGCTCGGGTCTGCTCTTACCCTGTCCTTCTAGGTGAGGAAATGTCAAACCCCTCCACACCAACACAGAACAGGCCTAAATTATCAGCATACATGCTTTACACCTCAAATGAGACAAGGCTTGCCAGGAGAGGTAATATCTTTTATTGGACAAACTGATATAGTTGGAATAAAATAGACAAGCTTTCAAGCACACAGGGAAGTCTTTTTTTTTTTTTTTTTTTTTTTTTTTTTTTTTCCAGCTATATCAGCTGGACTAATAAAGGATATTACCTCCCCTTACAAATGTTGTCTCATTTATAACCTTAGACCACCACCACTAAAGCTACAGCACGTCTTATACCTTAAATACACAGAAAGCTCTCTGCAAAGCCGGATATCATAAATTCTTCTTTACACATGGCAAACTGAGGAAGAGCAAGGTCTAGGAACAGAATCTTTCAGGACAAGGAAGGTTAGTAAGAGGTCCAGGCTAGAAATAGGGTCCTAATCCCCTCCTACCTACCTCTGAATGAAGCAGACTGGTGCAGCGCTACACCAAAGCCTTATTTTGCCTTCCTGCTTTAGTGCTGGGCTGCTAGAGAAGGGTCCTGGAGCTAATGGATAGCTAGCTGTGTTTCAAAACAGCAGGGAAAAATATTTCTGCAAGAAGCTGAACAGTAGTCCCAGAAGGGGCTGCCAAGAATAGTTAAGAATAAGCTCACAATTTTAAGAATTCAAAGGAAAATATATGCTGGATTTTTGTTCAGGTGTGAGAAATCTGCTGACGATATAATGAAACAAGAAAAGTGTGATTTTTTTTTTTTTTTTTTTAAAAACAGTGTAAAAATTTGAACCTTAAAAGAAAGTTTTTCTCTTTGCTTTTTCAATTGTTAAAAAAAGAGATATATATTTGTTTATTTGCATGTGTGTGTATACTTCGTGGGTCTTTTGGATACTATTCAAGTTTTTTTTAATGTTGGTGGGGTCAGTATAGCTGCCTTCTCCCCAGCCCTGTTTGGGGAAAAATGAGGAGAGCAGAGGAGAGGAGAGGAGAGGAGAGGAGAGCAGAGGAGAGGAGAGAAGAGGAGAGCAGAGGAGAGGAGAGGAGAGGAGAGGAGAGGAGAGGAGAGGAGAGGAGAGGAGAGGAGAGGAGAGGAGAGGAGAGATGTAGTTTGTGCAAAGCTGAACAAGGAGAACAGGAGTGCGGCCAATGCAGTCGAGATGCAGGCAAAAGGGGTTGAGCTGGTAGAGGCTGGCTCTGGGAAATGAACAGCACACGAGCGCAGGTAGGCTGAGAAGGACTTTAAGGGAAGCAGGCACATGGAAAGTCGTGCCTGGGGAAGGGACCTGGCCCTGAGGATGATACTGTGTCTGTGGTCCACACGGCCATGTCTGGACATGCAACCTTTGCCTAGAGAGTAAGCTGGGCAAGGGAGGATGAGGAGCAGGCCCTGGGTCCAAACCCAGCCAACGAGAGTCCAGGCACAGGAAACATGGGGGATAGGGATAGAGAAGAGCACGTGGGGAGAGAGTGGCTCTCCTGGTATTCTCACCGATGGCTTCTGCCTGCCTGGGGACACAGAGCTGTCTGGAGGCTCGGCTATTTGTGCATTAGGAAGCTGCTGCCAGGAGTCCTGTCCCTGGATCGGTGTAAGGGAGAGGACAGGGGAATGACACACCTATTGTGCAACTCCGTTTATGAATAAACTCATAAAATCTAATTCTACCAGCACCTCTCTGGCCTTTTTCAATGAGCCGGTCAGTAACAAATGATCATTTAACATCACAAAGCAACCATTATATGGGAGAACAGATTGAGGCTAATACAACACACGTTCCCCTCCAAACAAGAACCCAACATCCCTTCTTCATTTTTTTTTTTTTTTCCTTCCCCATCTGCAAACACTGTCAGTAAAGCTGAGTAAATATATAAATAATTAAACAAACAAATACTTTCCCTGCTGCCCCCGGGCCTTTGATACTGAGACTTCGTTGGATTTCAGGCAATCAAACAGCATCACGTTCTCACACTCACCCTGCACACACGCTTCCTCTCCACCTTTGACAGAATATCATTGACTTGAGTGCACTGTGATGATTTCAAATAGACTTGGGTGTAGATAATCGACTGTACACACACACATACACACACGTGTACTCCAGCCCTTGCATTTACTTCATAAAAAGCATAAGCACAGATGGGATGGAAACACAAAATACTACATACTTTGTATTGATGAACTAGCTAAAACTGCAACTGAAATTAAAAAAAAAAAAAAAAAAAAAAAGTGCCTGACCCTGTATTATTTACTTGTCAGTGTCCAGATTACCACTGTGGGAGATAATCTGAAAACCCCCTTTTTAATGAAAAGGTTTCTAAATGAATTTTGTTGTGGCTGGGTACCTGAGGTCACTGAAATCTTGTTTATCCCCTACAACATGCCGTTCCTTGAGTAGCAGCAGTGAAAACTCCCTTCTGGACTACCTTCTCATGCCAAACTTGGGGACGCTCAAATCCCCTGCTTAAGGATTCACATGGTGTCTGTCTGTTGTTCGAGAGGCTGGTTCACAGTCTAACTATTGACTTCACAGAGTGTTGGGTTGGTCCTCAGCAAACGGATGACAACTGCCAATTCCTTCTGCCCATACTGAGGGCAGAAGTAGAAGTACACTTGTCTGAATGTCTGGAGGGAACTTTTTTTTTTTTTTTTTTTTTTTTTTTTTTTTTTTTTTTTTTTTTTTACTGACCCAAGGAAGGCAGATCCCTTTCGCTTGATACAAATTGTATTGTGAACAATACAATGCTTTGGATCAGGCCCTTGGAGAATAAAGGTGGGATGCAGCCCTCTGTCAGATCCTTGAGCCTTGCAGCTCCCTCAGTTGCCATAACAATGAAGAGTATATATGTGATTCACTAAAAGGAAAAAAAAAATAAAAATAAAAATCAAGATCCTGAATCAGTGAATGATAATATTCCTGTAGACAGAGAAATTACAAAGGTAGAATCCTACTCACACAAAGAAAACTGGCAAAATTGCCATTGACCCTTTCTTGGCAAAGCAGGGATAAATATGTATTTTCAAGTAAAATGAACAAAGCTAATTTCCACCTCCCCACCACATGTTTTTTGCAAGCACGTTTTCCTTCTCTGTGCTGAAAGAGGCTCTGATGCAACACACTTGTCATCAGAGATGCACCAAAACCTTTCCTGATGGAAAATAAATGTCAAATTTCTGCCATTAACTCTACCCTCCTGAGAAAATCCAACCGACCTAATATTACAGATGAGAAAATGACAGATGAATAGCCAATGGGAGCCAATGGGAATCTTCCCATTGATTCAACAGGTTTCAGATCAGGCCTGAAGGCACCAGGCTTAAATGACTCTATCAGAGAGTGCTGGTGAGTAATTATCCTGGCCCTGATTAGAGCCAAATTGGCCGGTCAGTGTCTGTCGCCCTCGCCCACCTTGTATCGTTCTTCCTTTGAAACTGCAGAGCCAGGCACCAGTTTCAAGGGGGCAGCTCTGAGACATGGTAACCACTAATAAAAATACAAAAGAAACAGCAACGCTTGCTTTTCTCACTTGTTTTTTTAATTTGGTATTAACTTTAACTGTGCCAAGAGCAAAATGTAAAACCTAGCACCACTATGTCATCTCCCGCAAGATCTTTATGTGCATTTCCTCCTACAGTTTCTATGGGTTGACTTCTCTTTGTTTGTTTGTTTTCCTTTTCTGTCAGTGACTAATTTTGGAATTATATCATTTGTAAGATACTCTTTTCTTTGTAAGATACTCTTTTCTTTGATACCAAAATCTGCTGGGTCCAGACTCTTGCAAATAAACATGCAGCAATGGTATGCTTTTAAAGACTTTGCCAGAGGATTTTTGTTGGTTGCCTTGCCGATTCCTCATTTCCACTCCTACTTTTCTCTTTTATTGCCAGTATCTTGAATGAGACTTCTCTTTCTTAAAAGAAAAATAAAAAATCCATAGTCAAAAAAAAAAAAAGAAAAGAAAAGAAAAAGAGAAAAGAAAAAAGGAAAACAAAGCAAAAAAATGACCAGTCTCCCTCAGAACACACAAAACAGAATAAAACCCACAGAACAGCATAACTGAATAACAGTATATCTTTATAAAAGAGGGTGAAAAATTGCATCCTCATCCTTGTATTATTGAAGATGGAATAGGATGAAATAAATCACTTTTAAAAGCAATTAAATGCTCACAAAAGAAAAACACTCACTCTGTAAACTGAGAGAAGAAATAATGAAATGCAAACCATCTCAAAACTACCGTACGGAACTGGAATGAGACACTTGAAGCTGAATGGCACGGCGGGACTGAACTGGCATACCTAGACAAAGCATCCTATAGCTGAAGAGGGAGCAGTTAGGAAATTCAAAAGCAAGCTGGTCTGTTTTGGAAGCAAGCTGGTCTGATATCTAGAGTTACGGGAGAAAGTACATCTCAGCAGTCACACTGCATGTTATCGGAAGCTCCTGCCCAACGAACGGCACCTCGCAGAGCTGCCCGTAACTTAGGGTCCAACACAAACCCAGGCAAGGAGGGGTTTTCCTGGAGACTTCAACAGGGCTTTAGAGCAGATCGCTGTCTGCTCTGTGAAGTCCTTTCCCATCAGTTATAGACTGTGCATATCATAGAATATCTGTTACTTCTACCCTTTTTTCCCCAATTTTTTAAATGCTAACAAAATTGTGAAAAATAAAACAAATAGGCTACTTTCACTGCACTGCTGCATTTTAAAAAAGAGCTCCCTGGGATCGGTCCTGTTCAGTCCTGGAGTTTCTCCAGGCCTCTGACTTCTCTGCAGCTGCCAGGCAGAGACCCAGTCCTGGAGCCGGAGGTGTCCTGACTCTGTGTGGTTCTAGTGAGACAAGAAACGGAGCCCTGCCTGGAAGGGGCAAGAAAACAGTTTTCTCTGGGGTAGCTTTCAGAGAGTTGCCAGCCAGTTCAAGCTACGCAGCAAAGGTATCCGCCTCTCTCTCTTTCATGCAACATTTCAAAGAAGTGCATCTTTACCTTATTATATTATTAGAATCAATCAATATTATTAATATTACATGTGGGCAATTCTGTAAATTCTTCATAGTTCTCCTCCCTGCCTGTTAACAGCAAGTACATTATACAGTCTCTGGTTAGATTGGTCAACCAGGCTATCGATAGTCTTAATAAGCAATATCTGTATTGTGACCTTTGCTCGCAGAACTGAATCTCTCCTATAGGGCTGTCAGATTCCTTAAAGAAGTATTGATAAGCTCATTACTAGATTGCTACATATAATTTTAGGTGTGATTTTCACTCACCCTGAAGCATCTAGTAACCTAATATTTTTTTATTTTTATTTTTTTTATTTTTCCTACTAAAGCATTGGCCCTTTTACAATTGATCAAATAGTGAATTAGAGCATTATAGAGAGGAAACATAATCAGGGGATTTCTACAAGCACACTGTGATATATCTTTTGATCTTCTGACAACCTTCATCCCTCTGGATCCTAGGAAGGAAGCACTGTTTTATAAGGATATTATTAGGCTGATGCTGCTTTATACATCTACCTGCAAGAAACTACCGAATCCGACAAAGATATTTGTGTGCATTTGCAGTGAGTGATGCATACTATGTGATGCGAATCTATCCTTAGGGACTGAAAAGGAGAGGAACTATGCACAAATGTAAGTCTGCCCTTTCAATACATGCGTGCAAACACAGTCTCCGTGTATTATGTACACAGGCATTTGAATTAGAAACAGGCCATATATGCAGTCAGATCTCATCAGACCAACTCTGTCTGCAAAGCTCCATTTTTATTCTGTTTGAAGAAGCTTCATGTCCAGAGTTATCTGCCCCAGCGCACTGGAAAGTCAGCCGGGTTGCCTCGAAAATATTTTGGAGACTCAGACACAATGTACAAATAAACCAGACATGGATTAATTAAGTGTGACTGTGTCATTAAATTAGTATAATGAACAAACAGCTACGTATCTTATTAAACTCTGTATATAATTCCAGGAATAACCTGTTAAGTCACCTGCCACTTTCATGTAACCATATGATCTCTCTACTGTCTTTTAGAAAGGAATTGTTTAGTGACATATGTCATCCTGATTGTATATATGTCTATACCAAATGCATGTTTTCATTAATATGTACATGTTGGTTGCATGCGCGTGTGGTACACAAACGTGGCAGATACATTCGTATCTGTCTGCATATGCAACTTTCATGTAAATGTTCATTCTCAGTGGCCCATTTCATGCAAACTATGGCTCATTATATTTTCCAGAGTTAAATCAGGAAATTACAAATCTCTATAAGGGGAAAGGGGAAAGAATAACCTGTGTTACAAACTCTGCTTGTACTGCACCTTGGTCTCTCAGACCGTAAGCAAGTTTCCAGTGGCAAAATATTTTGACAGACCTAGGAGCAAAGGCATCTCTTGCTGGCAAATATGCATCCCTGGAGGCATCAACATCACCAACAAAGCCATCTATGAAATAGTTAATGTTAAATAATGACTGTCTGTGTTCAACAAAGGAGGGAGAAATAAACAGATAAGGGTGAGGTAGATCGAAATCTGCATGCCTCATTGGCTGAGCTGTCGGATATTTCTAATGCATCTGAAGGGTTTGTTACTAAGAACCTGTTAAGTCTCTTTAAACCTTTGATCTGTAGCCAGTCTTAACAAAGGTGACAATTAATTAAAGGAGAGTGCATTGCAATAAAGTTACATCGTGGTAAGTTTATATATACTGTCCAAAGCTGGTTCACAGAAGTCACTGTCAATTAAAGTCTTCTTGGAGTCCAGTTCATTATCAATTTTTCCCCCTTGCCTTGATCAATATTTTTGGCTGCTTCTGCTTGACAAACTTAACACAATGTCTATATCTATATGTCTTGCCATTCATTTACATGGAATAGATGGCCGTATATGATTTATTTTTAGACACTACGTATGGTCAGGCACTTTATTTGAGAGGTTTAGAGCTCTCATCCATCTTTATTTTAAGGAGCGACAATAATAAGCCTTCTCTTCCTTCGAGGGGATGTCAGGTGGATAGAATGAATGCACATTAAAAGCTGCATTCACCTGTGTGCATTCAGGCCATGGCTCACAGTGACAAAAGCAAACAAATGCAACATCTGCGGTGACATCCTGACTTCAGCCCACCCCAAGTGATGCAGCACAGAGAGAGTGATGCGGGAGATCCTGATATCCCCAAAATGTGACAATGCATCTCCAGGAGTTACAGAGGGAGAGAGGTCCCTATAATAAATACCCCAGCTCAGTCACGGAAGCGGTGGTGGAAGAAAAGCTATAGCTTTCCCTCACCATGGTTATTATTTTTCCCTCTTTCCGCTGCAGATTTTAATACATAAGGGTCAGCCTGCCATGACAAGCCCCGGCAACAGTCATACGGGCATCGGTGGAGCAGTTAACTGAGTGAGAAATGTGGCAGGGTTTGGACTTCTGTCAGTTCCTCAGCTTCGTTTAAGTTTTAGTTTCACTTGCTGAAGGAAAGTTAAGTTCAGGGACAAGCCAGCAAGCACAGAAGCTGGTCACATTAGCTGCAAATGTGGTTTGCTACATAAATCCACAATCCTGAATTTTAACAGGAAGGGGGAACATTCATTTTGCAAATGTGAACCAACTGATGTGATGGCAAAGCTCTGATGGACTTCTACCCAGCCACCAGACAAGGGGTTTCCGCTCCATACCGAAAGAAGATACTGGGATTAATGAAACACCAGCCTCGTTGTTAAGGCCAGGATTCGGCTTAGCTCACTTAACACCTCACCTGCTTAGTGTGAACTCTTACAGGGCACAAACCTGATGGCGCACGGTGGAGGGGTCGTATTGAGCTCTGCAGTCTCCTGCTGTCAAGGCGTTTTATTGTGAGGCTATAGCCAATGCCGACACGAGTCTTTGGGTGTCAGAGGTTTTTTGCACTGTTTTAAATGCAGGTACCTGTCCCACCAGCCTCGATCATCTCCCCCACTTTTTCTCCCTTGGAGCCATTACCGCCTGTCGCATAAACCTGCCTGGGTTCACACTTGATTGACAGGAGGGATGGTAACAGCTCCTTTAGTGTCGTTCTGGTCTGTCAGGTCAGCGCAGCTGGCATGCACGCGCACAGGGTATGCATGATAAAAAACACCCTGACATCTTCCTGAAAAAAGTGGGTGCATTTTTCCAGTTCTGAAAGCTAGAAGCCCTCCTCAGCCATCCAATCCCTTCTGCCCCTCGCTCTTCACTCCGAGCATTGGAAGTCCTATGCATGCCCTCCTTGACGGGTGCAATCCACTTTCCTATTGAGCACAAGACACTTTCCGCAATCTCGCTCACTCTTTACCCAGGCAAAATTTCCAGAGAGTCTCTGACAACTTCTTTCAAAAAACTATTCCATCAGCTGCCCGGCTTTTGTTAAACAATGCAATTTGAATCCTCTGTTAAAGAAAGCCCTGTCTGTGGCACTGGCCACTGGCAGAAACAGGGTAGAGGACCAGATGAACCACACTTTTCATGCAAGGTGACAAAGATCCTCAATTTCCCCCCCTACTTTAGTGCTGATATTTCCTATCTCTTCTAGATAAACACAGGAAAAAAGATTATATAATAAAATAAAATAAATCAAAAGCACACCACCCCCGTTTTCTGATTTTTTTTTCTTAAGAAATTAGTAAATTCCTGATTCACTGTTTAATTAAAACTCGGTTTTGGCCAAGTAAATACCATGAGATTTTGTTGTTGTCACTATTATTCTATTTTATTTTATTCAGAAGAAAAAAAGAAGTACCTTTTTTTTTTTCTTTCTTTTTTTCTTTTTTTTTTTTTTTCTTTTTTTCCTCCTCTAAAATGCCCAAAGGCACCAGTATACATAGGTATTTAGGGACAGAAGTAATCTTAATCTATAAATGTGTTGAAAGTATAAGTCTAACCTGGAGAAAGGTAAGAGAAGAAACAAAAGCCCCAGAACCGTGAACTTTAATTTCTTTCTTTCCTCCACATTCTGTAACTTTAAAGTAGATACATTCTTGTAAGGATGATTAGTTGATATGGTGGTGGGGCTAGCTGAAGAACAGCTTTCAATGCAAAACTTAACAGCCAAGCGAGAGATCCCAGAAAATTGGAGTTTGTACTGGAAATGCTGACACAACCGTAACAACAGCATCATAACTGGCTGCAGCTGCTTTTAGAAACCAGAATCCATGTCCAGACCCCTGAAAAAAGAGTTAACACATAGCCTTCTAATTTATGAAGCAATCTGGGCTATCTGTTTGACATTATCAAATATACATAGACGTTCATCTGTACGGGAGATTATAATGTACAAGGGGTAGCTTTTTTTCTCTCTTCCATCAAGCTATCCAATTGCATTTTGATTGTTTTAAGGGGTTGTTCTTTAAACCTAAGGCATAAAGCCTCCTCTGTTTTATTCCAGTTTATTTGTGCATTTACCTCCCTAAAACTTGTTTGGTTTACTACCATACTAAATGCTGTATGTGTTGCTTTCAGCCAGGCAAGCCTTATGTTTCAATTATGGAGGAGTTTATTCAGCACCTGTATTGCGTTGTGCTTCTTTTCAACTAAATTTCCATTTCCCAAAGGCTATATGCGTGAACTTGTATACTTCATTCTTTTTTTCTGTATGTGTACACACACACAAATCTATACATTTATACACACGTACAATATATCATCTTAATTGAATGCACATTTTCATTGCACCTCTGAATTTCTGAGATATCCAAAACCCTCATAAACATCCTTAGACTTAACAAGGTTTTAATCTTTCTATCATCTATCTTTGTAATCAAGCATAACAATATAATGAATGGAAGCCTTGTTTACCTACCCACTAGGTGTCTTAAATTCCAAAATTATTTATACTTTTGAGAAGGTAAAACAGCAAAAGAACTAAACTGTTCTTTTTCTACCGCATTTTTCTAGCTGCATTGAATGCTTGACGAGTGAGGTTCGGGTCAGACAGATACACCATCTTAGCGGGACCGCAATTGTCGATTTTGTGGAGGTTTGGGGGGTTTTGTGCTTCCCTCTCTCTAAATAAGGGTTGAAAGAAGGTTGTAGCTCTCACATCCATGAAAGTCTCTTGTTTTCTCACTGCACACTGTCTCCACTCTTTAAGTGCACTCACCCGCATGTGTTTCAGTAAATCTCAGTTAAGTGTGGAATGCTGATTTCTTCTGACTTCCTAAATAGAATATTATGGTGACCTGTGAGTTTTAAATTAAAACACATTCCAGGCCTTGGGTACAAGCATGCTTCGGTAGAAAAGGCTGTTTAAACCTATGGGGACAGTCCTATATTTAGATTACATTAATTCATAAATATTATACTAAATACCACTTAAATTGGCCTTAAATGACTTCAAAGATAATGCATTATAATATGGCTATCCTGAGAGCACTAACCTTTATGTCTCCCAGTAACTCAGCCTTTAAACATACTCCACTGCTAGATAAGAAGGGGGGGAAGTTATGAATGAATGGCTTGCTAAATTGTTCAAGTGTGATTAGTTAACTCCGTGCGTGCGCGCGTGTGTGTGAGCGCGTGGGTGGGTCAGCTCAGCCCCAGTAGATCTCTACCCGCGGATCTCACACAGTCTCTTCCCAACCCTAGAGCAAAGTGCCACCGCAGGAGTGCGTTCCTGCCCCGTGTGGAGAGAAGCAAGGAAGGGGGGGAATCTGTAGTAGCGATGCTTGTGCCATGAAATCTTGTCTTCTCAGAGATCTGGCAATTCTTTCCCGCCTTCCCTCACATGCTGCTTCCCCCGTACCTTCTTCTCTCTTTGCATGCCTGCAAGACAGTTGTACTCCCCTGCCTCTTCCCTGGTATCTGTCCTGGCATCAGCCAGGGTTTCTTGTGAAAGAACCTAGGACTTCACTCTCCCTTTTAATAGTTTTTATTATTATTATTATTATTATTTTATTTATTTTTTATTATTATTACTATTATTATTATTGTTATTATTTTTGGCAAGAAGGGATAGTTGTGTACATTATCTTCAGGTTCTTAATTTTCAATTTTCTTCTGATATAGAGAAGCACCACAATACGATCTCTTCATAATATTTTGAATCATACATGTCCTATGCTCTCATTTCAATGGATTTACACCTGAAATGACTCTGGTTGCTACGTTTTTACTCTAAGCTAATTCCCCTCTCTTCCCTCCCCCCATCACAAACCCACCTTCTCCCCCTCCGCACCCAAAATTTGCTCTCCGTACACTTAAATAAACTACAGCCCACTATTAACCCTTCAAGGTATAACACTGCCACAGCTTCATCCCCTAGATTAGGAATAAAATCCACTGAGAGTGATGGATCAATTAATGTATAAGCATTATGCATCACTTATGGAAAGCATCTTGGGGTTTCATATTGCCATCCTACCCCTGAGAGCCAAGTTGGACTATCTTTATGCAATTCTTCACCTATGCCTCCCAGCAAAGCAAAAATAAGGAGATCTGAGTGAATACTATGCTTCACATGGCTGAATTTAGAGAGGGGAAAAGAGAGAGAAAATAGATTAAAAATGAAATGAAATGAAATAAAAAAGCCAAACACAATCCTTATCCTTCAAAGCCACATCATGCTTTTTGACTTAATAGTAATTAATCACTACTGGCAAGAAAGTATTTTTTTCCAGGTAGCCAGAGGCACATTTTTATCAGGATTAGCTAATAAATCAGCGGCATCGCTAGAAAGGAGTTCAAACTCTTCTCGGATGTACTAAATAAAACCGATCTCTGAAACGCTGGCAACTCGGTGTCTATTGAAGCTTCATTCAAACCCTAGGCTGTGATACAACAATCATCGTGATCATTTTTCCTTCCAAAGTCCAGAACTTCTATGAGATTAAAAATTACTGTTTCTTTCAAGATGAACTCATGCAATTTGGTTTGATGAGGTGACAAGATTTCCCACCTGGCTTTTTTCCTATGTTGCAGCTTTGAAACAGAAATGAAATGAAGGGAAATGAAGTTAGTATCTTGCTTAATTCAGGAATATGTGTTAAACACATCCAAGCAAGATAAATGATCCCTCTCTCTCTCTCTGTCTCTCCCTCCCCCCCTTCCTGAGTTCATCTCTATGAATACAGGCATACAGTAAAAGAAAAACCGAACTGCAAGAGAAAGGATTCCCATCTATGAAATAGAAATTAAAGTTAGTGCATAGATTGATTAATTACAGTTTTACGGTAGAACAAAACAAAAGAATAAAATCTCATCAACAAATCAAATACCCCTCCACCCCCCCAAAAAAATCCTTTACCTAGACGTTAACTCAGACATTTCCTCTGTACTGTGCTGAGTGATTCTCTACAGTGGAGCTTTTACTGTTATTTTTATTTTATGGAAACCTTAGATAATTTTTGCAAACACATGCGCGCACACACGGGCTCGGTGGCTACTCTCACTATACCTCATCTATTAGCCAAAACCTCCCAGGACCTTACCTTCCCCGTGCTTCTTACCATTATTTTTATTGTTGTTATTAACAATTATTCTAGTGTGGATGTCGTGTTTAAATGATGCCCATCAGACCTTGATGTGGCTTCTAAGAAGCTAGTTCGAAAGGAAAGCAATGTTTGTAAGGGATACACTGATCATTTTAAATTTGAGAAGGGTGTTTGGAGCGACCAGCAAGAAAGGAAGGAAGAAATATCCTATAACTTGGACTGAGCCCCCAGTCCCTGAGCCCTGAATGTTTTCTCTAGCCTCCGCGATACCAGTACTTGCACTGTCAGGGTATATTTTCATTCGCATTTCCTGAAGGTGGAGGAGAGGAGGGGAGTGAGTGGGAAGGGGGAAGAGATGCCTCCTAAACATGCCATTAAGTTTAAGATTTACAACTCACCACGGCAGCTGGAAAGCTGGGAAAAAACTAATGCCGTTCCCTGTGACTCTCCATACCAGGAGTGAACCAGGCTGGAGTAGATATTGCTACTGAACCTCTCCTGTAACAGAAGCAACTTCCACTCCCCCTGTGTCCCCCTGCACAACCTTTTTTCTCCTGCACTAGATCTGGAGTCACACCCTGCTTACTTCTCATCTTTTTTTTTTTTTT
>NC_048926.1:7735058-7775928 GCF_011077185.1 Oxyura jamaicensis | reverse complement strand
TTCTTTCTTTCTTTCTTTCTTTCTTTCTTTCTTTCTTTCTATTTCATGCCTAATGAAATAAATAGACACACACATATTATATATACAGAATATGAATTAATAAAGTGGCTTCATTTCATTCCTGGGTCTCTCCTGCTCCTAAGCTGGGCTACCTTGCAAATTATCTCCAACTTCCTCCCTGGAAGTCCTACTTACCTACCCGGGGATCTGAGCATCTCCCACCCCACTACACATACCCTCCCCAACCTCCAAAACATAGTATCCTCTAATCTGAAATGCACCTCCAGAGAGACTAAGCAGGGAAAGGAAAGGAGTGTGCAAAGCCAGAGCAAGCGAGGCATCACATGGGGAGCACGTCTCTAGTGCCCTGAAAGAAAACCCAAAAAGTTCCCGGGGTGGACTTCAGGAACATTAAAGTAGTGCTGGGAATATACCTGCTCAGAGACTTCTCCGTTCTGGAACTAAGATGCGACCCATCCTCCCACCTCGCTCTCTCCAACACATCCACACTTTGTGATTTCATACTCCCAACCTGCTTGAGATGGGCTTTTTTATTATTATTATTATTATTATTATTATTATTGTTGTTGTTTATATCTCTGTTCCCACGCTGAACAAAACCAGAATGAATACCCCCCTCCAGTACCCCAATACTCCTCGAGCAAATCATTCTTCTCTGCCTCTGGTTTTGGAGCGGGCTACAAATAAGAAACCTAACAGCAGCAAAAAATGAAAAAAAAAAAAAAAAAGAAAGAAATAAAAGAAGATGCGAAGGCACTGGTGCCTGATTCACAACAGTTGTAAAATAGGGGCTTCCCAGCTTGGCGCAAACACACAGACAGACACACAGACACACACACCCCTGGGTGGAAAATGTGCAGCTCCCAAAGATAAATAAAGAAATCCTCTTAATCTTTTTCAGCACCACCGGCGTGTGGACAGCTGCTGCCAGCCCCGCCGCCCTCCCCTGCTCTTGCCTGGACTCTCTGGCTTTTGCAAGTGGCTGCATCTCGCTCCCCAAAACGGGGGAAAAGAGGGAAAAATAGTCCTAAATAACCCAAAAGGAGCTGACCCCCTTCTTTGCCTCTCTCTCTTCGCTTTCCAGGAGGGTCTGTTATTTCTTTCCCTGCCCCCCAGCTTGCCGCCTCCGCCTCCGGCCAGCCGAAAATGAAATAAAATGAAATCGAAAGGAAAGAGAGAAAGAGAGAGCCAGAGAGGGAGTGGGAGCCTGCCTTCCTCTCCCGATCTCTCCCGGGAAAGTTCAGGAGGTAACTCACCTTTGTGCATGCCAGTGAACCTGTCCTTCAGCACCGTCAGTTCATAGATCTTCCCGAACTCCTCGAAGAGCGGTTTGAGGTCTTTCTCGTCCAGGTTACGGGGGATCTGCCCAATAAAGAGCTTAATGGCATCGTGGTCCTTCATTGGGATGGTGGATGGGTTTCCGGGACTATGGTTTAATCCGTTCATATGCCCGTTGGTGCTGGGGTTGCTGTGATTGCTACTCAGGCTGGTATTGTCTGGTTGTCCGTTTGCTAACGTGGCCATCTTTATATACATAGAGAAAATCTTCTTTCCTTTTTTTCCCCCTCTTCTTTTCTCTCTCCCTCCCTCTCTCTCGCTCTCCCTCTCTCTCCCTCTCGCTCGCTCTCCCTCTCCCTCTTTCACACAAACACACACACTCACACACACACACTCCTCCCTCTCCGTGTCTCTCTCTCTCTCTCTCTCTCTCTCTCTCTCTCTCTCTCTCTCTGGGTCTGATCTGATTTTTTTTTTACATTGAAGATCTGTGTCCTTTCCGTTTAAACAGGCTGGATCGGTTCAAATTCCCAGCCAGACTAGGGGGTGGGGTGTGAGTGTGCGGATGTGTGTGTGTGCGGGGAACGGAGGCTGGGGGCGGGGGGCTGCTGCTGCCTCTTCTCGGCCCGAGCCCCCTCCTCCCCTCCGAGCACCCCCTGTCTGCCTGCCCGGGAGAAGCTCAATGGTATCTTCCAACACAGCCCCTGGCTATAAATAGCACTAGGCGCATGGCTCTTTGAGAGACAGTCAATTTCTATTGTGCCAAGTGAGCAAAGGGGAACGGTTGCGTTTTTAGGACCAATGATGATGATTTTTTTTTCTTCCTTTTCCTTTGCAAGCCCTCCGATCAATCGCTGTCGTTATAATTTCAGTGATCATCGGGAAATCTGCCTTTTATTTGAGGGGGTGGGGGGGTTGGGGGGGAAACACAAACACAAGGTGTTCTGACTTCTTCCTATTATGATGCCTCTTATTTATTGTTTACTCTGATTATGATTTCGCGATTGATAATAAAAGCAGTTGAGACACGGACGAATCCGCAGGCTCAGAGGTTGCTGTTGGTGTTGTTGTTGTGGTTGTGATGTTACAAGCTCTCTTTACTATATCTGTTCTTGTTGCATCTAAAAAAAATATGCATGCTCTTTAAGCTCTCTCTCTTTTTTATTTATTTTTTCTTAATTATACTGCCGAGTATGACATCAAGCTAGGAAAGGTGCAAACTATATTTTTGTAGGTCTTTGGAGGGAGAGAAAAAATATCGAGATGACTATTGTTAATTTTCGTGCTGCCGATATTTATTTTACGTGCAGTCAGTGCGGGCGTTATCTCCTGTGCTAGCTCCGTGTGTATGTGTGTGTGTGTGTGTTTGTGTGTGTGTGTATTGGAAAGGGATTGATTAGATAAGGTTTTCTTGCCCGTCTTTCAAGCCATCAGGATATTCTGTCTCTCTCTGATGGAAACATAAATCGTATTTTGTAGTCATCAGGGATCGGGAGTTGCTTGTCCGAACAATGCTCTCTAGACAAAGTGTACTGTATGGTGGAAATGAAATCAGCTCTCCTTTCATAGCATCTGGGGGTGGGGAGGGCAGGGAGGCTCGGATTAAGGACACAACTCCCCCTTGTCCCCCAAATAATAATAACTGTAATCCGGACAGCAACCAAACAAGGCGCTGCGTGCGCTCAGCGCAATTTTCCTTTTTTTTTTTTTTTTCCTTCCCCCGGTTTCCAGTGCAAGCTGTGCGGGGACCAAGCTGGGAGCAGCTCCAGAGTTACCTGGACTGAAACCCCCGACTCCCCCGGTCCCCCCAAATCCCCCGGTCCCCCCCTGGCCCCCGGGGGCTCCGAGCCTTTGTTCCCGGCGCTGCCTGCTGCTCCCCGCGGTGTCGGGGGTGGCATCGGCCCCCGGGGATGGGCAAGGAGCGGGACCCCCCCCCCCTTGTCCCCCGGGGAGAGCCGGTAACACGTGTGGCTGTAAACGGAAGGGGCAGTGGAGGAGGGAGGGTAGAGGTTTAAATTTGCAGTTTTTCTGCCCGTTTTGTAGACCGGGTTTTATTTATTTGTAGGGTGTTTTCTGATTTTTTTTTTGTTGTTGTTATTGTTTAAAAAATAAAGGCGGCATTAATAATGAAGAAATGAAAAGGAAATGAAATAAAAAGGAACAGAACCACAGCACCGTTGTAGTGAGGACGGCTTTCACTTTATTTGGGTTTTAACAACAGAGCGGCAAGGTAGAGTACTTCCTCCCCCCTCCGCCCCCGCGCCAAAAAATAAAAGATAATAAAAAGATAAATTAAAAAAAAAAAAAAAATCAGCCCGATGAAGGTAGCTCTGCAACTCCCGAGGCTGCTTCCTCAAAGCAGGAGTGTCCCGGGGGGGCGGGTGGGGCCGGACCCCCTCCTTGGTCCGCCGGGGCCCCCACCTGGGGGCGCCCCCGCAGCTCTCAGTGCCTTTTGGGGCTCCTTGCGCTCCTAATTGGATAGCAGCTGCAGGCAGCTCCCTGCATTGTCTGGTTTTGCTTTTTGGGGTGTAAGGGGGGGGGGGGGGGTGTCTGCATCCCCTTCTCACGCGGTTACTCACGACGTTGAGAAGGTGCAGGGATGTGGCAGTCTGGGAGCAGCAGGAGGGCAAAGCCCTCAGGAAGCCCCTCTCCGAAATTTCCAGCCCCGCGACTCACCTGCTTTCAGATCCTGCCCTGCCCCTCGGACTGGGATAAAAGAATGGCAACAACAGCAAAACCCACAGGAAACAAAACCTTCCCGCACCCCCCACCCTGCACCAGGACATTAGAAAAGCTCAATATCCGCTCTTTCTGCGCCTTTAAACAGCACCTGCGGTACAGTGAGGAGGGCGCACTGCAACAAGACTTGTTAAACCTTTTTTTTTTTTTTTTTTAAGAGAAGGAATAACCACCACAGTGCAAAGTGAAACAGCACTTGGTACGGATCCGTCCCAGGGAACAGGTCCCTTAACACCTTGCCCGTGAGCAGGCCACCGTGCCTGCAAGCACCACTTACCCCAAATGAAAGCCAATTAGGGGAAAGGGGTTGTTTTGTCCCTCACCAAGGGTATCCCTTTTCCACTAACATATATTTTTTAAAAACTTTGAGCTGGTCCACACCCCATTTCCACAGAGCCGTCAGTAGTCATTTAGAAATGGATGCTGTTCAAGTACAGCCCCCTGGTGCACAGGGACAGCTGTGAGGGGTGGCAGGATGAAATAATATGGACACAAATATTGCTACAAGGGCTCTGCGATGAACACAGCTGCTACTGGGGATGGAAATAAGCTGTACCCCATAAGCACCTTTATGCATGTACAAGGGTCTGTACTGGATTTTAAGCAGATACAGGCAAAGGAGGAGTAAAATTGTTATCTATAAAGCAGCCTTTGCCGAACAGTTCCCAAGTGACAAATGTTCCCAGTGTAATCACAGTGGGTCCAGTTCAGCAATCCATAAGCAGGGGAGTCCACGGGAATTTTGTAAGAATAAGGTCTTTTGTAACAGGCTCTGGCTTCTCTCAGAGAGTAAAAATCATTTATCTGCTTGGAACCAAAAGAAAGCACTTTACATTTTTTTTTTTTTTTTTTTTTCATTCTTAGATTATTTTTTCTATGTGTCTACTTGCAGGAAAAAAATAATAATAATAAAAAAATAACCCTTCCAAGCCCGTTTACAACCCCATTATGCTCCTCACTTTGGTCAGCTGTTGTTTGTGTTGTTTCTTTATTTTGTTTTTTTTTTTTTTTTAACTCAAAAGCCAAAAGCTATTTATTTGGGGCTAGGTTGCTGGTGATTCTTCCTCGGAAGATACACTGCCCCAAATCCTCACCTCTGGAAAAATGCACCGACATCACCAGGCCACTGGCAGGAGCAGCCAGATGCCCAGGAGCAACCAGAGGTCTAGGCATACCTCTTGTGAGAACGGGCTTGTAGCACCGGGGTTTGGCTTTTAATGTTCCCTTCAAAGGGCTTGATTGATTGCTGTTAATCCTGTGAACAACTTCGGTGTTGTTAACAGGACTGCCCGCATTAGTAAAGGTACTCGCATGCATTAGTATGCTCCTCGTCCCCATGACGTCAATAGACAGCTTTCCAATGACTTCCAGGAGGGCTGGATCAGACCCTTGCTAGCAGCAAGTTTTTAATAAACAGAGTTTGGTGCAGGGAAGGGGGGGATAGCAATGCATCAGTCCTGAATATCTTCATTCTCAAGGAAATGAGCAGGTAAAGAAGAAAGGCAGGAACAGGCCGAAAGGTTGCCAGAGGGGGGATGCTTCTGCTCAGCTTCAAAACCCTGGACCCGGAGCACAAAGAACCAGCATTCACTGACTGATACCAGATACATGGCTGGCCATTTCTGCTCCAAATAAATAAACAGTGTGAGTGAGTTTTGGTTTTAAATAGCAATTTATCCTTCTTTAGACCCAGGTAGCTAAATCAACCTGTATGCTCCCAGATTCTCTGCTGGCTTATTTCATTGCAGTTTTCCAAATAAAATATGAGACAATTAATAGCAAAAACACACATTGAAATCACTATCTGAACATACAGCTCTCAGCCACTATTACATGGCCCGATCCTGCAAAGTCTTCTAACTCAGATGGGATTGTTTACTTCAGCCTTGTTAAGCTTTCCAGAGAGTGCTGACAGAATCAGGGCCTATTAGCTGCGTAATCGAATAAAATAATTGAGAGCTGCAACGGGGACCTCGAGCACAGCTAACAGAAGGAGTGAGACCAGCATCCGTGAGACTTAGGGTGAGAACCCAAGCATCAGGGTGTGGGCCCGATCCTGACATGCTTAATCTGCATTGTTGTTAATCACTCTGCTATGGTCAGAGGGATTATTCATTTGAGGAAGGATTACTCATGTGAACATTTGCAGCATTGGTGAATTAATGAGTGAATCAGTGTGATTTTTTTTTATTATTTTTATTTTTTTCCCCCTCCTATTTTAGTTAGAATGAAGAAGGTTGATCGAGGAGAGAAATGAAAAACTATTTGCATCCAAAGGAGCTTACTATAGGATCGGAGTCAGTGTAGGCAACAAAAGTATCAATGCAATAAAAGGGAGCTTTGTTTATGGAGGCCTTTTGTTATTAAAGTAGTGCTGGTGAGAGTTTCAGGTGGCAAAATAAAGGCTGCATAGAAACCGGTGGTTAACAGAGAGAGGATGGAAAAATAGATGAGAGCATGTACGCATGTGTTTGCATGTATGTTTGGGTGCAGGTTTTGTGCGGACACATACATACACATCATTACTTTCCACCCCATGGATCCTGTTATTTAAACAGAGCTCTCCAGAATATCACTATTACCCATGCTGTGAGCACAGTAAACATGTTGTCTTAGTCCTTTGAAAAGAATATCAAGTTTATTACCCCCCCATCCCTTTTCCATAATATGTATGTCCCTGTACATAATGAGTAATGAAAGCAGGCAAGCTTGCATTGTGAGGACAATAATGCTTCACATTAATACAGTCCTTTTCATCATCAAATCATTGTGCAATCATTAACAAATTAATGCTCACAGCGCCCCTGTGAGGAAGGGAGATTTCAGTTTAATAGGAGCCAGTAGCACTGCCAATTATAAAGGTTGCCTGAGAGTTCCTATAATAAAATCCTGTTCAGCTTTGATAAACTGCACGTGTTGTGGCTGAAATTCTCTAAGTTAGGTGCTTGCATTCAGCTACTTTTTTTTTTTTTTTTTTTTTTTTTTTTTTTTTTTTTTTCTGGGAAAATTTCAGCTGTATCTATTTGTCTGTCCCTGAGAAGAGCCAGGCAGAGAAATGGGCTGGTTTGAACTGAGTCAAATGAGATGCTTTGTAAAGCTCTCCTGTCCCCGTGCTTTACAGCATGATAGTAGCAGCTGACAGGAGGTGAAGCTCTTTCTCAAGCCTTTTTGCTGTCTTGGGGAAAATCTGCCCCAAAGTGGCCAATTAAAAGCCTTGGGAGAATGGCAGTTCTCACAGACTCACTAGAGATGCAGATTTCCAAAACCAGGCTCCCCAGTGACTCAATTCTCACTGGGAATGCTCCGGCAGAGACAAGAGCTATCCCTGGCATCACAGCACTGCCCAGGGACAGACCGTGAAAAAAAATGGAGCCTGGGTACCTGAGACAAAGGCAGGGAGTCTGTCTTCCTTGTTTGTTCAGGGACTGTCAGGAGATCCCACAATGAGACTACAGCAGAAGGTGAGAAGAGACAGCTGAGAGGGGATTCAGGAAAGCAGGAGTGAGAAAGGAGATCAGGGTGTACTGGAATGGGTTGAGAAGGGGCACAGATGGGAGCAGACTGGGGTTCAGACATAGGGGTAGTGTCTCTACCAGCAAAGAAAGCCAGTTCAGAGCATAGGGTTAAGAAATATGTTGATTATCTTCCTCTTAACATAGTCCTTGGCATGAGCTTTGTCGCATATTAACATCCCATACACATTCTGGGGGCAGTTTGGAGGTCGTCACAGACGAATAGGGTGTTTCCAATAGATGGTTTAGACAAGGCTAGTATATTTTGGGGTAAAAAAGAGCTAAGTCATATGGATATGTGGTGCCATGCCTTTTGGTTCCAGTGTTTAAGAATTCCTTGTTTATTTATTTGTATTGACCCAGTTAGCTACAGAGCTTGGGAGGAAAGGTCGTGCTGAGAAGTAGCAGTCTGCTTCTCAGTAGGAAAAACCTGGGAAAATTGAGAGAAATTGGGGGAGATAAAACTAATGGGGAATTGTCTGTGGTAGAATAACAGGGAAAAGGAAGGAATACATTGTAAGAAATTATTAGAAAATAAACAGTAGAAAGCTTAGCGGACCTGAGAACTTGCGGGGATGGCAAACTCAGGGAGAGGGCAGTGGAAAGTCAAGGTAGGAAAAAAGAGACAGATTGAGAGGGAGCTAGAAAGTGGAAGTGGATACAGGACTGCAACTGGGAGGAGGAATGCAGAATGAGAGTTGGGTGGATCTGAGATAGGGATGAGTGAGAAGAACAAGGAGCTGTGCCTGGAGGAGAATATCTGCCCTGCGAAGTCCACTCTCTTGTGTGCTTGAAACAGCAGGCAGAATCCCCAGGTCCTCTGCAGTCAACAAACGGCACTGTACATGACATCTACTCTGTGAGAGACTGTGTAATTAAGGGCTGAATCAGAATCTCTACAACAAAGGCGAATCCAGGTTATGCATGCAACCTCCATTTTGGGGGCTTAAATATTAATTTAAATCCTGTTTTTGCAACCAGAATGATTTTATTTTCATTAGGATTTATGTGCATTTTTGTGTGTGCCTGCATATGTGCATGTGTATATGTATGCTCACAATTATATTTATTATTCAGATGATGAACATGAGGCAGAGAGCTGTGAAGAGAAAAAGTTTTTGCACCTTTATTTATTTATTTATTTATTTATTTATTTATTTATTTATTTATTTATTGGTAGCCTCTCCAGTTTGGGATTCAGGGACTCTAACTTAATTTAGGTTAAAGACTGATTACAAACCAGCTTTTTGGGAGTGCTGTCCACCCACAGCTCTTGTCACAGTCAGTGCCTATTCTTGAAAATCAGGCCTATCTCTGAAAAGGACTTTAAGCAGCTAATTCATACTTGGGCACCCAGCTGCTTGCTGAACTTTATGAGAAGTAAGTGTGCAGATTAGGTATGTGACGTTAGCATCCAAGGTTGGTGGTCACTTTTAAAGTGGAGGTTTACAGCCTCAAGGGAAGCAGTGACAAAGTCAATATTCAGATTCAGAATGACCTGATATCCTGTGGCATGTTTTACTTCTGAAGCTATGCCGTGCCTCACGTTGAACGATGGTGTGTTGTAGGCACAGTCTCAATATTGGATTTGTTTGCATGAATGAATACTTGCTTTACGAAACCCATTCTTGCTCCTATTTTATTCTCAAAGTAGCCAGAGGGAATGTCAGTCAGCGCCCAGCATCAAGGCTGCTGACTTCATGTAGTCTCATTATCATGCAAATGCGTGGTGGATGACCAAGCATTGACAGCATGTGTGGGGTATGAGTGCGTGTGCCTGGATGTGTGTGCACACAAACACATGTGGGAATGCTGTAGACAGAGAAGGAGGGGAATTTACAAGTGTGCAGAAATGCTTCTCATCATTTTTCTGTTAGAATTTCATAGTACCCTTAAAGATTTTTTTTTCTTATTTTGTATTACTTCAGTCTGTCTCTCTCTATTTCACTGTCTTGTTCTCTATATACCTATACCAATCTATCAGTCCTCTGCTGTCTGATATATGATATCTCTACCTGCATTATTTGCTACTATTGTTGCAAATATGCTCAGTTTCCTTAATAGTCAATTTTCTAAATTCATCCTAGAATTTATGAATGAAATAAACTCTATATATTTTCTTATGCCTTTTGAAATTCTATTTCTATGTGTTTTTTTTTTGTTTGTTTGTTTGTTTTGTTTTTGTTTTTCTGTTTCTGTTCATTATAATAAATCACCTATAGCACTGGTTGTCTTCTAAAAGCTGGACATGCAAATGGAGGTAGTAAAGAAGATAAGAATATAGAAACTGCCAAGGGCTTCAGCAGCAAAGGGAGACACTACACATGATTCTAGTTAACCATGTAGCCAACACAATGTTAATAAGCTTATGGAACAAATACAAAGGTTGTCTGGCTGCTGTGTGAGCACATTAATGTGGAATCTCTAGGAAACCATAGGGTCTTGGTCACTTCAAAATTACATTTCCACCTGGGAGCTGTTTTCAACTCAGACGCCCTTCTAGCATCTCAGGGAAACTGCACATTGCATGTACTTCCCTGTGATCTTCTTCAAGTAATAGCTGTAGTACAAGTGACAGCATAATACAAAGATTCAGACTCCATTTGCTCCGTTGACTGCAATAGGAGGGTGAAGAGGTCTTTTCCTGTATTTTCAGCTGGTGGGTTTTGCTGGGCCTTAAATCAGTGCTGAAATTAGAACAGACAATTTTTCATCCTTTGTGGTTTCTGCATGTATCCATTTCATTTAGGAACCCCAGTTACCTCTGTAGTGGATGCTGAAAGATAGATGTTGTCGATGTCTGTTCATCCCTCCAGACCTCTAGCTGTGAAGGAATTTGTAGATCTGAATTCAGATCACTAGGAGGCAGTAGATGAGAAAAATGTTTAGATAAGGTCAAAACATGGACTGGAAAAGAGGGAGAGGGGGAAATTGAGAGGGAATACAGATGTGAAGGGAAAACTGACTCACAGAGAAGGCAGAAGACAGCAAAAAGCTACAGCTTTGTGGAAGAACTAGAAGAATCTTTGAGAGAAAATAGGCTAGGGCAAGAAATTCAGAAGTTATCAGAAAAGGGCTGGGTGGGTAAAGAAACTGAGGCGTTTCTGAGGAAGCTTCTGGACATGCAAATAAGAAAACTAGATACAAAAGGTCAGAGGGATAAAAGCATAAAGTAAAAGAAGTTGAGTGTGGGGAGAAATGGCACAAAAAAAAAAAAAAAAAAAAAAAAAAAAGGCGTAGGCTTTTTGTCCATAATAATAAAGGGTCTCTGATTCCTGCTGTGCTTCTACCATATGAAAATTCAAGTAGGAGACTGGTAAAATGTTCCCATTCCATCTGCAGTGGCTCCTGATGGAGAATGGAAAACTTTTCCTGCTATCAGCTGTCATAGGAGGTGTAGTGACAGAAAATAATGCAATGAGTCTAAGGATGTCATGACCCTTGTTAATTTATCTACACTAAAAAAGTACATAAGATGAGCAGCAGAATTTGTATATGCATTTACATACATATATTAACATTTTAATAGTTGAGTAGAATGAAAACATTGATATTTCAAGGTTAGGATGTGCCAGTTTTCATTTCACATACAGTCTGAAGTCAGTCTTTTTGCATGAAAGCATGGAGCAATGAAGCATGGATTTTAGTTTTCCACCTGCTGGACTGACCAGATCTCCCACTGATGCCTCAGTAACAAGTTGTCTCAAGCCCATGAAAGAAGAGAAATGAAATGTTTGTATAGAAGGGGGATCAATGAAGAGTCAGAAGCAAAATGGGAAGGTGCCTATCCCATAGTTCTGCTTGCATGTGTTGGCTCACACTGTGAATCTTCTGGTGCACAGCCAGAGAAACACAGAGAAGAGGCCTAGGTGAGCAAGCCCTGCTAAGTCCCAGACAGACAGAATCAGACCTTGCTTTCCAGAGGCAATTGATTTTGAACAGAAAAAGGAGTGTTCTTCTTGCCAACAAGTGCCAAGGGAAAACCTATCTTTCTTCTTGAGTTTAGCTGGAGGAAATGTCCAACTGACTAATCAAAGTGGTGCATGGTGTCTGTTGGCAGTGCAATTTGAGCAGAACCAAGAACCCCCAGAGTGAGGCATGAAGGTGAGACTGCCCCATTCTTTCCTCAGAGAGAGAGAAATTATACCAAACTATATACCAAACAATTCTGTATCTTTGGGGTTCAGTTATTATGAAATCAGACATTTTAGGATCTTATTACTATTCACATGGCTGATATCAGATGAACTTCTGTAACTCCATTTGGCCTGTGTGCCTCCAGCAAGCTTAGTCCTACCTATGTTTGATTCAGCCAAGCTGTAATGTTCTGAAAGCTTGGTTGTCCTCCCCAGTCATCTCACAAGATCAAATTAAGGCAAGAGCCTTGCTGGTGGCTTATGAGCTTCCATTATACACAGTAGATTGGTCTGGGTTTGAGGACACATGAGAGTTTGTGATTAACTGAGTTTGTGCTTAACTAAAGTTTGTGCCTGTGTTCTGCAGAGTATTTGTTTCCTAAGGGAGCTTGTGCTACTGTCCGAATGCCGTCAGTTCGCAAATTTTTGCCTCTCCTGAACTTTACAGAAAACCAAGATCAGGTTGCAAAACCTCAGCATTTATTTATTTATTTATTTATTTATTTATTTATTTATTTATTTTAATCCAAAGGGAAAAGCTCTTTCAAGCAAACACGAGTTTGGTCTCCAATGGTTGGTATAACATATCTTTGTCTATATGGGATAAGAATCTGCTCTTTCATGCCAAACAATTGAATAAGAAACCATGCTATTGTTCAATTACTCTATTTTATTATTATTATTATATTTATTTTTTTTATATTTTTTAATGCAAATTTTAACTGTGTGAGAGCAAAATTCTGACTAAGCACACAGGATCCAAAGCCACCATATCCCCCCGCATGCACCTCTGCTTCCAAACACTGAGATTCATCCCAAGTATTTATATGCAGTGAAAATTGCAAGGGGTTCTGTATAAATACCTCTCCCTGGCATTTCAAATATGTAAGTGTATACTTTTAAAGAACTGTTCAAGCTATCATGTCCCCTTTCCCTTCTTACAAAGCACTCAACCTGGTCAGCAGCAGATTATATACCAAATTATCCCCAGTTATCACATCTCATTGATTTTGCTATTCTTGCCATAGAGCATATTGAAGGTTTGAAAATCAGAAGTCAATAATGTCAGGTGAGCTAGGGAGGGCAACGTGCCTTCTGATAAACCAATTCATCAGCTGAACAATCTCAACATGCTCCCTAATATTGATCTTAATATTCTGGGACATTTCTGCCACAGACAGCTTTTGACTGCTTTAATTTCTATGGTAACATTAGCGGGATCTGGTACTTAAGCTTATGTAACCTGGAAGACACTCTGTTATCAATGGATTTAAATGTCAGTTGGGGTCATGTTGAGCAGTATTAGTTCCCAAACTTACCTGAGTGCAGAACAGCTTGTGAGCCCAACAGTGTCACCATGTCCCTGAGCTCATATAAGGATGAGATTCGGGACTGTATCAAGGCTCCAGTGCCACGGTTTCCATGGAAAGAAAAGCACAACATGCAGTCTGGATGGGAACTACTGTGGGCTTTGTTCAGATCCCTCAGGTTTTTGTAATCAGATGAAAGCAATGATGATTTAACGACAACAACAAAAGTATTTGCTGGCACAAGTCTTTAACACAGCTTGGACACAGTCTTTAAAAATGTTTGTCTACTCTGAACCATAAAGCACTAAGTAGATTTTCCATGATTCCCCAGATTTGCTTTGTGCTAGAAGTAAGGACTGTTTTTGTGTTTCACTCCTGAGTCTAACACTGCTCTCAACAGGGACATCACGTATCTACGCTGACCTCTGGTTTCCAATTGTACTGTGTAATGGACTTGGTAATGAAGAGTTATTCTGTGTTTTTAACATTGATGAATTTAGATTTTGCCTTATGCAAGACCCTAGAAAACTGGAGGTGAACCTCCAGCTGAATCTCTGGAGGACATTCTCATTCCTGACTAGTCAAAATTAGCTGGTGGAGATGCTTTTGTCTGTTCATCGAACACGGTATGTAACATGACTAGACTTATAACTGAGATATTTTAAGTGAATTCCCATACTAGGTGGGAAAGCTTTAGTCCTAAACTTGTAAGTTGTCCACAAGTGCACAGCGGAAAGGTGACTGTGGTGTGTAAATACCATAAAACACATAGGAGTTTCCCTAGACACAATAATTTCCTGGGAGATAATTTCAATATTGAAGGACTGAGGTCCCTGGGAACATTAGCAACAGTAAAACACTCTTCTGCAATACAGCTCAATGCTTGTAGATACAATGAAAGCAAAGGGCTGAATGTGATGTTGTGATTGGCCCTTATCCAGTTTTCAGTTTTATGAACAGTCTGAAGACCAGTATATGTTCAATCAGCCAAGGTCCAAGATGGAGGAAAATAAAGAAAAGAGTTATACAGTCAGAAATGCAATGTAGAATATGAGGGCTTGGGCATGATAATAGCAAGCTTTTTTTAAAGAGGACGGAAGGTATGACACTTTCTTGAAACCATTCTCTCAGAGGCTGTCCAGGGGGAAGTTCAGCATCGCTTGGCAACTAGGAAACAGATGAATATAGAGTTAATAACATTCCCAAGGCCAGCATTCTTCTGCTGAAACAGATTCTAATATAGAAGGCTACATGCGAGCTATTTTTGTGCCCACAATGACTGCTGTGTTTGCCTCCACTCCTGGCATCACTCTCATTGTACTGTATGTAAAGCACTTTGGGACACATTGGCTATGAAAGGAAGTTCAATTTGTGAAACCAAATTCTATTCTACCCTCAGTCACTGCACACTGAGCTGGGTCAGCTCTGCATTCATTTCACTTTTTTTTTTTTTTTTTTTTTTTTTTTTTTCTTCCAGAATTACAGCTTCTGCCTACCTTCAGAGTTACTGAGGAAGTACACGTGATTTTATATCATGCAGACATTATATTTTTATGTGTAAAAATATATATACACTTACACACACGTGTGTGCACACAGACTCTGTAGAAATAACTCACTATGAAAAGTAAGAGACAGGGAAAAAAATCAGTTCACGCCTTTCTTTGCTTGAAAATTTCTATTGCTTTTCTGCTGAATGATGTTCCTGTACTATCTACATAATAAGTACCCTCTTTCTTTAGATAATTAAAGAGATGCTGCCCATATCCAACTAAAATTATATATTTATACATGGCGACCTTCTATTAATAAACATGTGAGATTGTTACACTGAACAAAACCTCACAACTCCTCATTATTTCCCTCTACTTAGGCTCTTTATTATCCTTCTTCTTGTGCATTTAGTACTGGTGAAAGTTGCCAGAGAAACAGTTTCAGTAAAAGGACAAGGCCATGCAGGCTGTTGTCTCACACCTGGAGTCTCATGATTTGCACTCAGTTCTTAGTTCTGAACTCTGGCGTGGCCATGGGCCACTTTGTTTTGTCTTTCATGAGCTCTAGAATGGGAATAATGTTATTTTTCCCTTACCTCTCTCCCACACAGAGTCTTTCAATGAAACACAGTAGAAAACTATTGTCTTTTTCAAGGCTGAGTGCTTGCCCATGGAACATCACTGATTTTCTCTAGACAGAGATCCTGTATACATCTTTAGAAAATGAAAAATCTCCCCCCTGAATGTGATGGTGCATTGTGGATTCCGGTATTTTCGTCTACCATGTAACATTAGAACCAAATAAAGTTATATAGATCATACCATGTAACATTAGAACCAAATAAAGTTATATAGATCAATAGATGTAACTAGTGGAAAACCAACCAACCAACCAAAAAAACAAACAAACAAACAAAAAAAAAACATACAAAACACAACAATGACAAGAAAACAGCCAAAAAAAGAAAAATGTCAGTTGCATGAAGTCAAAAAATCCTTGAATAAAGCTAATGGGTGGCAAAGCCTCCATTGTTAGTTTCCTGTTTTGTTGTTTTCCTTAGCAGTATAGTTGGATTGATAAAAAGATGTATCTATTTTTTTACTCAAACTCACATTATTCCTGTGTTTAAGTCATTACAAAAGCAGTACCACCATAAAAAATTACAACTCTGAAAAGAAATAATCAAAACTCACATCTTTTAAAAATTCTCTTAAGAAAATGATTTTTTCTTTTATTTATCAGCCTAGAAGAACAAAAACATATATGTTGCAGCCTGTCATCTCCTCCCAGATGTAAGGAAGCAGACCTCAGCTGTTCTTGCTCCAGAACCAGTGGATCCAGGTAACCGTCAAGGAAGAATCACTTGCATAAAGACAGAGAAGAAAGTTAGATTGTTTCTGTTGAGTTTCCCAGTAAATGAATACATGAATAACATTCTCATACACATCCCTTACTTTCAGCACTGCTGTGGTCAAGGAAAAATGCAGATAATGAAGCATGGCCAATTCTAGTTTAAGCAATATGGTGTTTACCTGTTTCCCACAGACTAGCCTAAAACCCAAGCAAAAGGATTTGCTTCACTTCTTTCCTTCTTGTTCAGCATTCATCTTTTATCTCATCTTCCAGCTCCCCTGCTAAGGTGTAGGTTGATCTATTTTTTTCTCTTTTTTTTTTTTTTTTTTTTCCTCTCTCTGTTTTGTTAAGTCTGTTTACTGTCACCACTTCTTTTTTCTTGGGCCTGGGAGTCTGGTTGTCTGAAAGCCTAGTTTGTTGTTTCTTGTGTTATTGTTTTAGCTCATTTGGGTGCCCAAAAAACATTTCAACTCACTTTGATTTACCCAATAAATCCCGTTATCCTTGCCCAGTTGCCAGCCTTCTCACTTACTGTCACTATCAGCTATATCCTATTTGCCCTAATCTAGTTATCTAGTCTTGTTACCAGCTTATGTTACCAGCTTCCACTCATGCAAAACTCCTTTGAATCCAATAGCAGGCAAAAGGAAAGACTCTCCTGTTCTCTTTGGAGTGGGCAGTTCTGAAAAAAACTCAAAGCATGTGACAGACTTTTCTGAAAGAAGACCTGGAAAACATCCATGCAAAAATGCTCAGGACAATGATTCTACTTAGAGGCAGAGTTATCAGACTAAATGATCTCACCCAAACCTTGCAACAAGCAATCACCTGGGTGTAAGATCTCTGAGACTTTTCTCCATTGCATCACACTGCATATCCAACAAAATCTTCCACTCCCATGACTGGCAGCAATGTATTTCTATCCTTGTCCACTACCCAGCCCCTCCCAAACTCTTTCAAGTACTCACTGATGAAAAACAACCTCTTGGAAAGGAGCACTTTGGCAAACTACACACTGTGTCCCTATTTCCTATGAATAATATAATGTTTCTCATCCACCCTCACCACACTTATGTGCATCTGTGCCTAGACTAAAATTTTGCATTAAACTATTGCTTCTGATAATCTAATAGGAACACCTTGAAATGTTTGATTTTTTGCATGCAAAACACCAGTTCTTTACATGCCAGGCCCTTTGGAAAACCTCTGCAGCACTTCTCTATGCTGAATCAGAAGCCCAAAAGCATGCTAGATGCCAGTGCAGTGTTAGACATGCCTTTCTCAAATAAGATGCAAAACTGTGGTCCTGTAAGGCCAGAGATCACTGAGAACAGACTGAGTTAACCAGAAAAGCAACAACAAGAACATGTTTTAGATCTGGAAGTGAAGGGAAAATCTCTCCTTCACTGATATTGCAGCATCAGTAAATGGAGAGTGAATGTGAATATTCTGTCTGGGCTTTGGGCAGGGCAAACTGTGGTATCTTCAATAGCTATCAGTATGCAGGACTGGATTTGATGTCTTGTTTGAAGGCACACATCTGCAGGATCACAATACCATCCACTGACCTCAGCATAGCCCTGTTTGCTAACTGGCATGAAGTGGAAAAAAAAGAGGTATTTTACTGACTCATTCCCATCCCCTAAGTCACCTGTGTTTCCCTTGTAGATTTCCCATCTAACCATTATTATAATGTTGCATTAGTGGCAATGTCATAATAAAGCTGAGTTGTGATACCTTATAATGTAAATTTCTCCTGCATTACATTTTTATGATTGAATTCTTTTTCCAATTTTGGCACAAATTCATCAAATGAAAAACAAATTTCTAAGATTCTTTTCTCTTCCACAGTAAAATAGTAAAATATTCTGATGCTTTTACTGAAAAAAAACAGAAAAAAAAAACTTCAAAGAAAACTTCTTTTAAATTATGATTATATTTGTTTTCTTTTATTATTATTATTATTATTTATTTTTATTTTATTTTATTTTATTTTATTTTCAGTGCCTCTATTAATTTAAGGCAATCTCTCCATGCTTCCTAGTCCACCCTGTGACTCATCTTTAGGATTTCTCAGTCATCTGCTGTTCAGTGGGAGTTGAAATAATCAGCAGAAAAGTTGGTCTCCAGATTTTTTTTTTTTTCTCTTTTTCTTTTTTCTTTTCCTAATGTTATAACTGAATGAATATATGCCAAGGAAAAATGAGGGACTTAACAAAGATACATTAAAAAAAAAAAAAAAAGGATACAGCGTTAAAATAAATGAACACAACAGAGTCAAATTAACAGTAATATTGCTTTTAGACCTTTGGCTGCACTGAAGGCAACTGATTCTAACACCATAAGAGAAGACAATTCAGCAGCTACAATCTAGGAGATGGAGAGTCAATTTCCTCCTCAAGCACGAACTCTCTGCGTGACTGTTTCGGTTGCCCATATGTCAAGGAAGAATTATAGCATCTCTTTCCTTCACAGGAACATTGGTAGGATAAATACATTAAGGACTAGGAAACACTCAAGTCCAGACTCATCCCACCTAACTCTGACACCTATCTGATGAAACCAAGAAGTTTACTTATTCAAGAATATATAAAGTTGAGGCAGGAGGACAGACAGAAGGTAAATCAGCCTGCTGGGGGTGTGAGTCACCTAGCAGAGCTGTTTATCTTTTTCATTGAACCCATGGAAACTGCTTACCTAGGGATGGGATGCAGTTTTTTGAATGTAGTTATCTAACAACCAGTCAGATGCCCTGTAGTAGTAGCTAAGATATGCTTTGGGCAGATAGATATGGAACATGACTTCCATGACTGTGTAGAATGTCCCACATTACTTGACACTGAATGCCTATGTTGAAAAAACATAATTTCTAAATGGTCTTCAGGATAATACCACTGAAGGTCATTTAGATGCTGAAAATGGATATAGGTACACACAGCTGAAGATATCTGTTGAGATAAAACAGTGGCCACCTTGAAAAGTGTGCAAAGCCTTGAAATTATCTTTCCTGTTCAGTTTCCCCTCTGCTTTCAGCTTCCAGTTTCACCTAAATTTCTCTAGGAACAAGGTCAGGTGAAAGATGAAGTGGGTAACCTTATGTTACATTTACACTGGTGGGGTGTTAGAGCAGTGACATTTCCCAACCTTGCCACAGCACACTGCTCAGGCTCTGGCCATTAGGCCAGCCTTGAAAAAAATGTTCTCTATACCTCTCTTCCCAAATGTGTGGCTTCTTTGTGTGTGCATGGGCATAGCTTTGTTCCTGAGCAGGTTTTACTGTGTGGGAGTATGGGTGATCTTGCAGTGGGCTCTGTAAGAGGCAATGAAAATTCAAGACCGTTCTTGGATATGCCATCAAAGTGCTCCCGATCAGCATTTTCTAAGCATGTCTTTCATCATCATAGTCTCCCTATGGGTGTATCCGTGGCCCTCATTGCTCTTGCCTCTGAGAACCCCCCTCATCTCAGATGGTTGCAGA
Source organism: Oxyura jamaicensis (assembly GCF_011077185.1). Taxonomy (NCBI): domain Eukaryota; kingdom Metazoa; phylum Chordata; class Aves; order Anseriformes; family Anatidae; genus Oxyura; species Oxyura jamaicensis. The sequence continues at coordinate 7,756,607 of NC_048926.1, read as the reverse complement.
TCTTAAGAAATTTAAATTAATAGGCTCTACTTTCCCTGTAAAGTCAATGGAGAGAGACACAAAGCTCCAGACAGGGATACAGAATTAAGGTGGGCTGAATTTCCCTCCAGAGAGGCTATCTCTATCAGCCTAGAACATCTTTGCACCTAATCTAGGAACCTCTGTTAACTTACAGCTACATAAGAAAATGTGTTTTAAAAAATTATATTTAGAAACTCTAACAGATTTCTTCTTCACCAGTGGACATATGACCCTGGTGTATAATGCCATACCCTCTCCATATCATTGGCTTCTTTTCCCATCTCTCAGTTCCAGAGCCTTGCCTCTGCCTTGCTGTATTTGAGAGATTATAAACTTTCTTTCCTGTCCTCTTGATTATTCCTTCCAACCTTGCAAATAGCTGACCAGCTTTCCACTGTACTGTAGCACAGTATATAATAACCTGCAATTATTGTCCATTTAGGCTTTCCCCTGGGTCTTCTTTATTCCTGCCATCAGTGGACCTGTACACTGCTTTTCTGCTGATTTTACTACCAGATTCATTGCTGCTGAGATGAAAAAAAAAATCACTGATGATCTACAACCTGTTATATAATTTTCCCGTCCTTTTTTTTTTTTTTTTTTTTTTTTTCCAGTTCCTTGGTCTACTGTGGAGACTTTATGAAAATTGCTTTATAGCAGGCCTTCCTCTGATGTTGCATTCTTCTGTACTGGATCACTCCTTGAGTCTTTTGCTGCTGCCTTCTGTACTTTTGTACTATGGTTACAGTTTATGTGTTACCTGGAGGTCAGTGTGCACAATAGCTCTGCTGTGTTTGACTCAGCTTCTCCACCTTTTTTTTTTTTTTTTTTTTTCTTTTTTTTTTTTTTTTTCTCCAGACACCCAAGGTAACTAGGATTCTAGAATCCTAGCTGGGATATTGTAGTTTATTGCCTTTCATTTTCATTAGGAGTTAGGAAATTATTACAGCAGGTCTGACCTACTTCTTAGCATCTGCATGTGAAGTGTGCTGCATCTACAAAGCACTTATTTGCTATATTTTTCAGTCTTAAATTGTGCTCCTGGCCTGGGCTAGGTAGGCTAGTAAGCTTTCCATCCAGTGAATTCTTCAAGTCAAAGCCAAGTGGCTGTTATTTGATTTGTATGACAAAGGCTTATTAATGACAATTACATTTCTAAACAATTCAGAGGATTCAGGCTATTATAAACATGAATTTACAGAGACACATTTTTGCTACACTTACTTCTTTCATAAATTCTTCTTCAATATGCCACTGATGAATTCAACCATCTTTGAATTTATCCAAAATCTGTTCCCATGAATGTTGTAATCCGTGTTCTGTGCACCCTCATTCAGGTCCACATGAGTGCTGCGTGAAAGGGTTAAACACATGCAGTTCATTCAATCACAACCAGACATCTGCTGCATCTCATTAATATATGTGCCTATGTGTACCCTTCTTTAGCCTTCAAACCTTACACTTGTGGTTGGTTAACAGGCAGTGATCTTCCATGTCTAGTTCCAGTCACTGCAGTGGTGCCACCACTCTTGAATTGAGCAGATGCTAGGAATGAACTCTGGGCTTTTCTTTGCAGCTGCACGCTGCAGCTCCACCACCCTACTGTGCCTGATCTGTGTCCCTGAGGCTTTCTGGGGGTACTTGGACCTTCTCTTCAGGAGGCTGTTTGTGCTACCCTCTAGTGGCCAAAGTAGAAAGAATACAGCCGAATTAAGAGCACGTCAATTTTTATGAAAAGGTGATCATAGATTTTTCTGACAACATGAAATCAAAGCAAATCATTTTGGGAAGTGGGAAAAAAAAAAAAAGAAAGAAAAAAAAACACCAGCAAATAAATCTGTTTAAAGTTAAAGGTTGGGAATTATACGGAACTTCTAAAACATGAGTGTCTTCTAAATATATGTAATTTGCATAATATGAAACCTTGATGAAATGGAAGGTGATTTTAGACTCTAGGCGGAGACTCAGAGTATTTTAAATATACCAGAGATTTCTTGTGTGAACAGAAGGCAATAGTTTGATGTTCCCACTCAACCTTAGTGAAATATGACAAAAATACTGAGTTTCCCCCACTCTTTGTCTCTTGTCGACTATAAACTTTTCCATCAACAGAAACTCTCCTACACTGTTCATACAGCACAGTAAAGTTCTGCTCGTGGCTGAACTCTACCACAGCAGTGAAAAGAATGAATAATATCTGATGAATTACAAGGGGGTAGAAGGAAAGCTGAGAGAAGGTGAAACTAAAAGGTGGAGAACTGCTGACTGAAGGTGGATGCCTGAGAGCTATGTGGGAGTATGGGACAGCATTTCTGAAGTTATTGAGCTGGAGGTGCTGGCCACTGTTGCCAGACTCATGTAGGGCAAGTGATTTTAGGGAAAAAGGAGGAATGGCCCCAACTACTAAAAAGCTTGACACCCTTGGGAACAAAATAATAATAAAAAAATCAGAAATCTCAGAGTTCTCTTCTGTGTGTCTGCAGTGAGGAAATTCAGTTACTAGTTGTTAGAATATTCAGAAAGTTCCAACTGCTTTCAGTACACAAGACAATTGCCTGTCAGTAACACTCTTGTTCTCACTTGTGATAATATCCAAACTACTGTTCAAATGGCAGGAGAGCAACTGAGGTGGAAGCTAAGACCATTAGCTTAAGAGGAAAATCCCCAAACTTTAACATCTTTTGGTGGCATGAGGCATCTTCCAGTTTTATCACCTCATAGCGAATAATCATCTCATGGTAACACATCCAGGCAACTGTTTCTTTTACTGCCATGTGGAAGAAGGTTGCCATTTTGGCTGTGCTGTGCTACTGCAGAGCTATTTCCTATGGGGCTATTTTAGTCTCATGAAATAGTAACCCCTAGTTTGAGGGGCTTTATGCAGTAGGCAAAAATCAAAGTAAGCCTTACATTCATAAAAAACTCATGAGTTTGGCAAATAGAGGATAAGACAGCAGCTGAGAGTTTTGAATTGAAAGCTTAGTGGTTAGATCACTGTTGCTTAGCGTTTGCCTTCAAAGCTATACTCCCTGGAAGGAGGGCAGGCAACCTAGATATTAAGTGGAAGATCAGATTAACCCTGACATTTCTAGGTCAAGGGAAGAACTGAGGTCATGCCTTTCCCATGCTCACCAAAGTCACATTTGTGCTGATCAGAAGTGCTCATGGAAGTACTGATACAAAATTCAGGAGGGCAAATGGTGCTGCTACACTTTAAAATGCAACATGTCAACAATTACTGATGTTTTCCCTCACTACATCACTGTGTATGTTCTACCCTGTCTCTCTAAAGCAATGTTATAAATCATTGAAGAAAATGGTTCTATTTTTGCCTCAAATACTCCAGCCTTGAAACCTCATGAATATTTTTCAAATTAGATCTTCAGATTACAAGATCATTTTACTACTTGTAACTAGCTGTTTTATTGTCTTTGTTGGTTCTTAGTTTGGAGTTCTGCCTCTATGGCAGAACAATCAAGCCACTAGCTACTCTTTGGTGAAGAGCAGTCACCCTTTCTGGTTTCCAGAATACACTTCTCTCCTGGTTTTGTACATTACAGAAAGTTTAAAAAGAAACAAAAATTTGACTTTCTTTAGTAACATATGGGAAATAACACAGGGTTAGACAGTAGTGAATGAAGAACCATGAAATAATCAATTCTTTGTCCTTCTATGGCAGATTTTCTGCCTGTTCTGCCTGATAGTTTTTCACTGTGTTTTAAAGAACCTCCAGCAATGGAGATGTTACACGCTTCCCAAACAATTTACTCAACTGCTTAACTATTCTCCATCAGGAGAACATTTTTCTGATGTCTAATTTGAATCTTCTTTACTATAATTTAAATCCATGCCTTCTTTTCCTATCTGCAGTGATTCTGAAGAACAATTCATCACACTTTTCTTGGCAGATTTTGAACAGAAGAACCATTACCTTGCCTCCCACTAGTTTTCTCCTTTCTAGACAAACTGTAACAATTTCTTCAATTTTTCTTTTGGAAGAAAACAGGACAGGTATAGTTTAACCATATAGCAATATATCTATCTCCGTAGTCCTGATTTTGATCTTCCATTTGAGGTTCACATTCAGACCTGTCCTTTTCTCATTGGAAACATGAGAAAATTATGAGAAATTTTAATTCCTGTTTCACATATCAATGTAAATAGAAATGATTTTATCTTTGGCTGTGATAGCCTCTTTCTCTGGAATTGTGCTTTAGTCTGAAATGGCTGTGGGTTTCTGTGCAGGGACTGTCATTATTCCATAATAGAACTGCAGCCTCTGACCCTAAGACTACGGCACCCAGCAAGTGGGGACATCTCTGCATCCCTGTAAATCATTGAGCCATGCCAGTGGGGAAACACTTACCTTTAAACAGGGTTTTCAGTGTAATCTCTTTATCGTGACATGGACAATGACTGTTCTCTGAAGGCCCAGAAACGTTTACTTTCTGTGCTACCTGTATGACTGTGCGTAAGTCATTAAGTTTTCTCTTGCCTGAATTACCTCTCTCTGGAACATGGAAAAAAGGTTTCTTGACCTCATAAAGAGAAAAGAATTTAAAAGTACATAATTGTACTAAAAAATGGTAAGATGCACAAGTATCTTTATGGCAAGGTCAAAGACTGCAAAAAACAGTGAAGGAGTGACACTTTTCAAATTATGAACAAAGATCCAGATATGAAAAAGCAAAGGCATACATTGCAATGACTACCACTTTTGTGATTTACCTCAAAAAAAAAAAAAAAAAAATGTCTACAGAAACAAATCATTGTACGATTATATGTACAAAAAACACATTAGGTTACCTCAAATAAGATTTTGTATACGTATTCATTTTGCGATAATTTTATACACTACAAATTTCTTATTCTGTAGAGTATACTTAAGTATCCAGATCAGATTGAGAAATACAAACCAACCAACCAAAAATGTTTTTATTGTAACACTGCTTTAAATGTCCATTTCTTGATAACTAACATGACTCTTATATCTGTCTATTTTGCAGACAATGTAGATGCCTCAGCACTTTCACTATGTAAGGTTTTTAAACTATGTGATTTGTAATCTATGCAAATGATGCCAATTCACAACTTTAAATGCTCCTTAAGTAGAGAGTTTGTCATTTTATATAGTAGATAATAGTCCCAGATAATGGATTCATTAGACATTGTGCGATCTTTTCACCTCTACAAATTAGGTCATTTCCTCCCGTATAAGCAGCTCTGATTGCTCTATTTCCTGCAAAAGTTCATGATACTTCCCATTTTAATACCCTCCATCCAGTTTCTTACATAGTTGTCATCTTGTGTGCTCGCCTTTGTTAACAAATTATTAATAATAACAATAACAGCAATAGTAATAATCTAAAGCACTAGTGTTTCTGGAGAATGTGACTATAGAAATACACTGTTTGTCCTATATACTTATAATATTTTGATAAGTAAGCCTCTAAGGTGGAGTAAAGACTCAAGATCTCAGGCCTTTTGTTTGGAGATGTGCCTGTTGCTGTGACTAGGACTTGCCCCATGGAGGACTGGACTGTAAAATTCACAGGCTCCCTCTGCTCCTAGAGCTATCTTAAATTTCAGCTGCTAAATTCAATTTCAGCCCCAGTTGCAGTTCAGCATTGTTGTGGGCTGTGACACTTGCAGTGGTGACACTGCAGCACCTGAATGTAATGTCTCTCCTGTGGTTTCTCTGGTCCTCCCTCCTTTCTCCTTTCCTCAGACAAGTCCAGCTGGAGAAGATGAGGAAATTTATTGGTGCATATGCAGGAAAGAGAAAATTCATTTTGGGAATGTTTTAAGTAGCTGAGGACAAGGATTCTTTAGGGAGTGAGACCAGAGTGAAGAGGAAGAGAAAAAGAGTGCAAAAGGAGAGATACTGCAGCTAGTTACTGAGGAAAAGGAGAGGGAAAGGAGAGACACTCAAAATGGACAGCTGCACAGCTGAAGAAAATAGGAAGATGTATCTAATAAAAAATGATTGTGGGACATGAAGGGATTCAGGATGGATGCTGTGCTGAGAGCAGAAACCATTGCAGGGAATGTATGCAAGGAGGGCAGTTATTTTCATTTAACAAAATGGTGAGTATTCAGCAATAAATGAATTTGCTAACAGTTTTGAATATGCAAAATGAAGCATAAGATGATGGGCTACACTGAAAGGTCAGACTCTTGCTATCTCAGTACAGTACTTGAAATTTTAAACCTTAAAATCTCAGTGCCTCAGTTTCTCACTATGTAGGACATGCCAACAAAACACTGAGGAGTTGTAAAGTATTTTATCCAAATAATGGAAAGGAAGGCAAATTAAATAAACAAACAAGTTTTTTTTTTTTTTTTTATTTTATTTTTTCAGTTCAGATTTTTTAATGAAAATGATGGCTTTCTGTCTTTTTTATTAACATAATTTTAAATATATATTTTTAAAATTTATCTTGAGAAAAAATACCTGATTAAGTTAAAATACACCTCTGTCCTTCACATTCATATTTCATCACATTAAATACTCCAGTTTTCAGTTCTAGTGATATTTGCTGCCTGTTTTCCTTCAAGTCACATGAGAGGAGCTGGAAATAAAATCTAAGCCTACAAAGCATTTCCTTTACTAGTCAGAAAGCTGCCAGCACGGTGCTGCTTGATGCAATGGGAGTGGTGGTTTTTCAGAGATGAATATTTGCAGCATCTAAACTCACTTCCGCAAGCAACCATCAGATGGTAGCAATGCTTGTTTGCTATCTACCATGGACTAGATTCAAGCTGGGAAGCAGAAACCAAGGCCGTTATTGCCAGTCCCTGCAGCCACCCTGTTGCCATTAGAGATTGCTCTGATGTTAGCATTTCGGAGGACACTAAAGCTGCAGATCGCAGTGTTAATGCTGAGGTAGACAGTATGTAAAACAATCTGATCTTATATGCACAGAGTTGTAGCCAATAGCCACATGCATGAGGGAACAGATGAAGCCCAAGGGAAATGTAGACGTCCTGTCCCTGGTTTTGTTCTCTAGGTTTTGGTTTGCTGCAAAGAAATACTCTAAGGGGTGCAGGAATAAAAGTAGCAGGAAAATTAACTTGGGACCTTGAAACTAACTGTGGTAGAGACTCTCAGGCAAATCGATCTAATGTCGCAGAAGGGTGATGGAGCGGGCTCGTGTAGCATGTAGGAGTCCTTGGTGAAGTGATAAAAGGCTTTCTTATTGAAGGCCTGTCCAAAGGTCACAGAAAACAGACCTCCACTAGGGATACTTTTAGTTGAGCTTCATCCTTGAAGCTAAGGGCCGGATTTGATGTATCTGGCTTTAAATGTCAAATAGCTAGGCACCTAAGCCTGACTTCCCACCTGTGCTCCCCGTACAGCCTGCAGGGTTACAGAGACCTCTCTGAAGATAAAAACTTTGCCCAAGTTTAGCTTCCTGACCTGGGATGAGAGATATCAGCCTGTGAAGGTGTCTGTTTCTCTCTACTGACCAGAAACAGACCTTGTGTGACTTGCTTAGATTTTGGCCCTAATTTTAGGTGACTAAGGGACTATAAATCAGTCCCTGTGAATGCCATTGAAAGGCACAGTTCTCAACATTTACTCTGATTTCCCTCCATAGCCAAAAAATAAGAACAACTTTATAAAATACATGCACATGACATGCAGTCACAAATATCTGTAACCATCATATTCAGTTAATTAACAATTTTAAGTTAATTGATTCTTCTCTAGTTGCTTACGTTAGTACATTTCTCTTGAGATATCAGTGGTATTTGGACCCTCATCAGGAGTTAGAAGGTATATTTGCTTGCCAGTGGCATTTTTTTTCTGGTCTTCTGTCATGTCTGGGACTGATTTGCTTACGATGCTCTATTGCTGCTGAGATGTCTGATCTGGCTGCTTGGGGAGCTGCCTCTTTGCATTCACCTTGCCTTGCTGTTTGGTGCTCATGTGATGTCTTCTTTGGTAAAACGTCCCTTTTACACCCATTTGGCCCCTGTCCCCTTCATCTGCAAACATCTCCTGCTCAGTCTTCCCTAGGTAGCAGCTCCATTAAACCACAGGATAGACACTTAGGGCATCTTTACTGTTTGAGATAACTAATTCCCATCAGTAAATTACTAAACTGTAGCCCACTATCAGACTTTATGATGGCAGGTGTACTATATTTATCAAAAATAGATTTAGCATGCCTGATTACCTGTTTAGCCATAGTGTCTTCTAGTAAGCTCTCAGAGAAGTGAGAGTAATATTCTAGAACAAGTACATTTCTTTTTTCCTGTCAGTATAATTGGACCTATGTCAGCTTTGCTCCAGAGAGCTTTTTTTTTTTTTTTTTTTTTTCCTGTTTGTTTGTTAGTTAGCTCTTTGATTTTTTCTTTGATTTTTTTACTTCTTAACTAGCCTTTGTAAATGCTCAGAATTAGCTACAATGTCTGGGTGCAGCCATGAACTGGGAGGAATGCAAAGAAGTCTGGAATGATTGCTCTTATCCTACATGCTCATCACAAGACAACTCAGCCACCTTGGTAACTCTGGTGATGTCTCCTCAGGACTGGGATATGATGTTGTACCTCTCCAGATGTGTAGGTTTTCTTTCTCAGCTTTTGCTCTAGCAAGTACAGTATGAGTTTTGTCAGACCACAGGCATTTATTAACACTAAATCAAAAAATAAGCTCAGAGAAAACCTCTGCAATGTGCTTATTTGCATTTCCACTGTTTGTTACAGAGATGGACTGAAGCTTTGAGCTGTCTGCCAGGTTTAGCTTTAGCTTGCAAGTCATATATTAAATAAATAAATAAATAAATAAATAAATAAACTGTATTTTCAGCATGACTGTAGAAGACCATGAAAAATGGCTACTTGTGTCTTGTGGTCAATATGGAAAGTAACCGTCTCTTATAAATAAACATAAGTTATTTACTACATCTATATACAAAGACTAAAGCCTTATTCTACATTTAAATGTAGAATTGTTGTTTTTGTGTTGTTTTTGGCAAGCACCAATGAACGCTGTGTCACTCACCTTTGGTTTCCACCATGCAGCTCAAAGATATCATTATGGGTGCCCTCCATAAGCAGCTGCATTTTACATCTACTGGAATAGCACCTTATAGCCAGGCCCTTTTAAATGAATGTTCTATGTCTAAAATTCTTTACTGAGATTTTCATCCTGTATCCACGGGACATCTCTTTCTGGCACTGATTTGGGTAGTTAGATTGACATCTGGATGCTTTTCTATACTGCTCAACTGTACATTTTCCCTTTCTTTTGCAACATGATGACTAGTGATGTCTTTGTGGCACAGGGCTTCCAACATTCAAATTTGTGCTCTGCTTTAGGCTGCCCAAAACCTTTAGTTATGTCATTCTACTGTCTGATCCCAGAGCTGTCACTGTTGGTTAAGCAGACATCTGTGCTCTTCAGAGTCTCATTCATTTGTAGTGGGCTGGGTTGGGTGTTGTAACCAACCTAAATGGCAGACTGTGGGAACAATGCCTCTAAAGAGGTGTCCTGAATGTGCAAAGATGTATGGCATTTACTGTAGAGGCATAAAACAAAACTGTGACTTCTCAAGTAGAATATATTTAATAATGGTCTTAACCTTTAATATTTTTCTCTTTAATGGTAGTAGGAACTATTTTATTTTTTGCATCTCTGTTCAGTTAGGGAGCACCTATAAACAGGAAGGATATCATTCTTGGGGATACTTGAACATTATCCCCATTTAGCACTTCTACTTGCTTGAGCTGTTTCATGTCAATAAGCCTGCCTCAGATTTTCTTTTAGCTTCTTCTTTAAAAATCTCTGTTTCCTGAAGAACACAGTGGCAATAAAGCTCAGCTTTGTCCTGAGAGCTTCTTTGTTCTCTCATAGACGTCCAAAGTTGTTTCAGTCCCTTACTTCTATGCTGCTTGTACCTTCTTGGTGACTTTAAGATCTTGCTGCATTTTAGGTAATGAGTGTGATTTCTTTCCTGGGGATATGACAATTGCCACATGTAATGGATTTATGCTGAATTATACATCTTTTGCTTGTGTGACTTCATGGTAGCAGGGGAGCAGAATACGTTGAAGAAAGGTTGATGCACTACTTTCATTTTACTTTTTTTTTTTTTTTTTCCTCCTCAGTTGTTGTAAATGCTTGGTTAAAAGGAATTGTATACCTCTCAGAGGTATATATCAGTAACAGGAAGTAAGAACCTCACAAGTCCTTTTGGTCAACCACACCAATAACTTCTCTTATTTTTTCCCACTCACCCAACAATACAGCAATTTAGGAATATTAATTCATATATATTCAGGCTGCAAACTTAGTTATGGCCATGTGCCATCCTGCAGAGTCTGAAGCTGGAAAATTTCTCCATGTGATTGCTCTACCTGGTTGAAACACCTGCTACTGAACCACAGCACTTCTTTCAGACAGTTGAACCAATTTTGATCTTTGTTGCCACAGTCAAAAGGAGAGAAAAGTGTATACATGATGCAGGTGCTGATGATTTGCATTATTTTTCTCTTCTCATGGCAGTGATGGGGCTTATGCCATGATGTGGCTTTGAAAACCCCAGCTGTATCTCTAAGCATGAGAGACATTAAATGTGAGTCTGAACAAACTTGTAGAAATGGTATTCTTTTGACTTGCAACAAGAATAACACCAGCTGATATATATGAAGGCCTCTATTTTAGCCATTTTTTCTGTTGTTGATAGGGCGATGACTAACATTTCTTTCTTGATGGAAAACAAAATAGGGTGGATAAAACATATTGAAAAGTTAAATCAAAGGCATCTGTGGTTACTGAAAGCCAGCATTTATCAGTAGGGAAGCACATTGGAAATCTGGGAGCCTTTAGATTTTAGTGCCTTTAGTTTAAATGTCAGACATCAATATGATATTTTTCTGTATCTGTAGAATTTAGTTGCAGAGTCTTCTTTTGAAAAACAAACAAACAAACAAACAAACAACAACAAAAAGAAAAACATAAAAAAAAAAAAAAAAAAACCTTTCTGGTCTCATTGTTAACTTCCTCTTTCAACCTGCAGTCAGTTATCCAGTGTAAACAAGAAAATGTTTGATGACATAAGTGGCGGGTTGATACAGATGTGAAGAGCCTCCATTAGGACAATGTACTTGGCCAAGGAAAGCTGCAGAGACATTGAAAGAGGTGGTTCATGGTTTGGAGTTGGGAGCTATTCAGATTTTTTTTTTCTCCAATTAATAACCTATATACATATATATAATGTATACATATATATATACATATATATATATAATGTAGGGACAGAAAAGCTTATGAAAGTGACATGCACCTATTTCTGTCACCTATTTCTCTCTTTTTCTTTTAGAAACACCCAGAACATTCACCTTTGAGGAAAGGAACTCAGCTGTTTGCTGAGAAAGTCAGAAAGAGATCCCTTCCTCTTCTCTGTCGGTAAGATTTATCCCCAGTTTCAAAAGATAATGCATTTGGAGGCAAGGGGAAGTCCTAGGGAAAGAGAATATGATGGACATAGAATATCTGTCAGCCCAGGGCATCATGTTGTCAGTCCTGCAAGTTTGTGGGTTATATCAAGTCAGATTTCTCCATTGTGTTGGACATACTTCATTTTAACTGAGGAAGATTCTCAGGAGCTTTGAACAGATTCTGTGGTAAACATGAGCCAATCTAAATAGCTGCTTTATTATAGTTTATTATGTAAGTGTTGGTTCATAATAAATCATTGTACTCTGTAGAAACAAGATTGAAACAAGTGCATAAATATTAAATGGCCTCAGGAATAAAGACATTTTTAGCAGAATTATTGAGTGTGGTTTTCCAAATCCATTGGGTAATCCAAAATCCCCATAGTCATTTAAGGACCGACATGTACTGCCATTTATAGTAATGTAAATCCAATGTAACTGTGTTGAAGTGAATAGAGTTATTCTAAATTAACATAAAAAAAAATGTAGAGTTAAGCCTATGAAATATAAACAACATAATTGCCTGAAATTCTATCCATTAGGATAAAGGAACAAAATTCTATACCTCTGCAGAAACAGGAATTAAAGAGATCTGTATTATGTGTGTAAATTTAGGCAAAAAAAGATTACAATGATTTCATTCATGTAATAAAGTTCTTATACCCTAATCAGAAACCTTGAAGCAGAAGTTATTCATAAAAAAAGAAAAAAAGAAAAAAAAAAAAAAAACAAAAAAGCTATTCTACATTTTAATAGTTTCAGCAGGGGGGAAAAAAAAAAAAAAAAAAAAAAAAAAAAAAGGAGGGACAGCTCTGTGGCTTTGCATATTAGAGATATTTAGACCAGTATCTTTGTTTGGAAGCCACTCTGCTTTTAGGATAAAGTGATAGGAAGATGAACAATTCCTGTATCCTCAGTCACTGATGATTCTTAGACTTCCTGCATCACTAGGAATAGCCTCTTGGGGATGGCCACAGTTGGCCTTAGTTCCCTAAAGTGCACTTGCACAGATTGGCCTTGTCTCTGCACATCCATACACTGATGAGATAGATTTTGCTTGTGTATGCAATGAGTAGGTAGGGATGGGAGAAAGAAGAGCCTTTGGGAGACACATAACTTCAATGTGTCCATCTGCAGTTGCACCAGTCATGTTAGAGTCCTACTGAAGGACCAGAGTGCTGGGCCTTCAAGAATGCCTGACATGTAAAATTTGGGGTTTTCCCCTCAGAGCTGGCCACTGAGAGAGAGCAGAGAACAGGCAGTGTGAGCTGATTGGGTATGGATCTATAGCTCAGGGACAGAGACCTAACTCTTGGTCTGCAAATAGGACATAAAATCACTCCTCTGCCAGGCTGCAGGGATGTTGTGAGGAACAACACAGATGAAGGAAAGCACTCAGTTGTGGTGCTGTAGGTCCTGCTTAGAAGCTGGAGTGAAAGGAAAGGGATGCAAGCAGGATGCAAAGGAAAAATGTCCATTCCTTTGTGCATTTATTTGTACATTTTTAGGTAGTCATGGCTCAGTTCAACCTAGCATTTCTATACTGTATGAAGTGGGATGTTTGTGCCCAGAATCATTGCTTGAGGTCCAAACAAGGATCGGTGGTCCTGTGAGTGGCCTCATAGTGCACAGCAGACACAGCGGCTGAAAGCCTTTCTGCTAGGACATGACCACTGACTTGCTCTCTGCCCTCAGTCACAACTACAGGGGACAGGGGATAACTTTGGGACATCTTGTTGTATATTTGAGTACTTGATTTATGAAACACAGCAAAGGCAAACCAAAAGCTGGAACTACTTGTCCATAGAAAAACACCCTATGCTTCGGCTACGAAGACATGCCTTTAAATGCAACCTCAAAACATTTATTATAAAACAGAACAATTTGTATTGTATTCAATAATGTTTTGAAAGGATTATCAACCTCTGTCTGCAGGTACCTTTTCTTACAACATATAATCTATAGCACTCATTTCTCCCCTCAATAACCATATAACAGAGATATGCATTACAGAAAATGTGTATAGGTTTGCTTCTATTATAGTCATGATCAAAAGGCTATGATATATTGAAATATTTGCTTTGTACAAATACATCTGTTATCACAGGGTTCCTTAACATAAATGGTGTATTTTCTATAATGTGCTCCGTCTAATGAATGGTTCAGTGAAGGCATGAGAACAGAACTATGTGGGGAGAAGGCAGTAATTTCTCTTTAACATGCAGGAATTCTGAATACAAGTAAATGCATGCCAAATTTTATTGCTTCTAAATCTGAATAATTTTATTTCTGAGCTGTGCATCTGGGTAGATAATAAAGCCACAAAACAATTTAATGAAACATATAAAAAATCAAATGACATTACTAAATATTATAATATGCAGAAAATATATTTTGCATATTGTCACCTAATCTTTCATCCACATACTAACAAATAATGCAACAATAATTGAAAGTCCTATTATCCATCTAAGTAAATTGAGACCAAATTTACCTTGTTTCCTTTTCTTTGTGTGCGCGCATATATGTGTATGTGTATGTATGTGTGTGAACATAAAAGTGAGATTAATATCATTGCTTTATGTTTATAGTACATTTTTTTCTGTAATAACTAAAGTAACCAACATAAGTCTTTTTTTTTTTTTTTTTTTTTTTTTTTTTTTTCTGTTTAAATCCGTCCTCAGCTCATATTGTGATTATGTTACCTAGCCAAGTACTTATAAGAGTACTTGAATGTGTGGCTTTCATCATTACCTCTCTTTGATACACAATTCTGCAAGAATGAAAACTGAAGTACCAAAAAGAAAGTGAATATCCTCATTTACAAATTCATTTTGTACAATTTACAGGTATGAGTTACCCTAAACATTCCTTGTAGTCAAAGGACAGGCAATTCAGAGGTCAGTTCTGCTAACTCACTACAGAAACCTAGTTTTGGATGAGGTGAACTGTCCTTTTTGGGGATATGTATTTTTTGTTGTTGTTGTTTGCTTTCAAGGAATCCTAAATGACCAGCTTAGACTTAGATGTCTAACTTGTAGAAGCCCGAGCAAGGAATCACAAATCCCATCTAAAGAGGTACAAATACTCCCACACAGGAGGGATCTCTTTTGCTCTTGCAATGATTCTAACACTTTGTCACTGATTTATTCTGCAATGCCATGGAAGAGGTCACTGCAGACTTCCAGCTGGTTGTAATGTCTGGATTTAAAGGACAGCAATCTGAAGTGTCTGCTGCAAAATACCTTTTACAAAGGTGAGCCAGTATCTTCAAAGGCCATGCAAACAATAGGAAAAGGACTGAATTTCCCAAAGACCAGAGCATGGTAATGTTGTTCTGGCTTTACTCAAGACAGTTGTCTTCCTTTTCTTTGCTTGTGTTGTGTTGGCCCAGATTTTGTCATGCTTGTACAAAGTAGTATCTCATACCACAGGATGCCCTGTTGAAGTTGGTGCAGGAAATCATGTCATTCACTGGATGAAAGTGGGTTAGACTCCAGCTTGTTTCAAGAACAGGTAACCAGCGCCTACAGGTACTGCCTATATCCATAGAGAAAGATTATCATCACCACCTCATCTATTCCCTTCCTTCTGGAAGGAAATTGGCTATGGCCTCTGTTCCTTACTCTGCTTTCTTACATGTCAAGTTCAGAGCCTTGAACCTTACTTTGTAAATTCTGTAAACTGAGAGATAATAAATACTCTGAGCTAATGAGCAAAAAATCTTGTCTCCTTGTGACAGAAGGAAGTGTTCTCAGAAAAGATAGAGGCTTTATACTGTAAGGTTTTTTTTTTTTTTACTGAAGACAGGACTTCTATTTTTGTTGTTGTTGTTCCACACAGTGATTGTGGAACAAATGAATTCCTGTAAGAAGAACCATTGTATAGATCATAACACTTTCCACTCTGGGTGTCAAGTGCAATTCTTGATTCCTTCTGCTGTTCTTACAAACAACTCACACAACACTGATATAAGATAGCCAGTTAGAAACTTAAGAATTTTCTTCTGAGAAGAGAGAACAGGAAAGACCCAGACATAAGTAACCTCACTGGCCACATTTCTTAAGGTGCAGCTGAAATGAGCAAAAATATTCTGACTTCTTTCTTTAAGAATCAAATGCCTATGGACAGTCTTCCTCTTGTTTATATCAGCACACACACACACACACACACAAAATAAAAATAAAAACAAAATTGGCCCTTAACACTTTAGCATGCAAAAGGAATTTTGGGGGGATAAGGAATTTGATTTGACTTCAAAGAATATGAATAAATTCTTTCTAACCTATAGTCAATTATTCCTTTTCAATGAAACTGTCTTTGGGAATAAAGCTTTCTCTGATGAGGTTTAGCCTTACAGCCTGTTGCAGTCCACTTGGATTCAGCTATGCCTCTGAAATTCCTTCCTTCCTTCCTTCTTCCTTCCTTCCTTCCTTCCTTTCTTCCTTCCTTTTCTTCCCTCCTTCCTTACTTCCTGCCTGCCTTTCCTCCCCTTCACTCTTTTTTTAATTCCCTCCCTGCCTCCCTTCAAGATTTTCTTAGATGGCCACTATCTAAAACAGAACTAAAAAGATTTTCTTAGATGGCCACTAAAACAGAACTAGAACTCTGGTAGAAGAGCCACAGTTAAATCTTTGATGCTTGAACTAAGGAAGTTATATCGTCCAATGCATCTAGAGGAGATTTATGCTTCAGAGATCTGTTTTATATATGATTTATGATGTCATATACTCTTGAAAAAATAAAACTGCAGCAGGACAAGATCTGAGATGGAATAGCTATTTATTTCCTAATAAATATATATTCCTTTATATAATGTATGCACAATTTATAAAAAGTATATAAAAATATATAGAGAAAACTATTTTAATAGTTTAAACCACTGTGACATGTTAATACTAAGATGAACTCTTTATTTGAAAGACTACTGATGGCCTTTAATTTTGTTAGTGTTTTAAAATATTAAAGCCTTCTGTTCAAAATATAAAGTATATATAAATAATATACTTTAATTATTCTTTACTGAGTATAAAAATGGAGCACTGTGTACCTAAAATTAATTTTAAAAATCTCCTTGCAGTTTCCATTTGGGATGGCTGGTGAAGGTGGTGGAATATTTTTTTTAGGATTAATGTGACTTAGTATAAGCTTATGAATGGGCTTCAAATTTCAGGTTCTCATTAAAGTGATATCATTGCAAATGAAACATAATTGTGTACTTGAGTCATAGATTCAAATTTGAACAGTTTTCTGAAAGTCTGAAAGATAATACTTTGTGTCTATATTAAAAAAATAAAAATAAAAAAATGTTCTTAGCACTGAGATTCCCATCCCATATTTACCTTTAATCACATCTATTCATTTTTAGAGGTTTAACTAGAAACAGATCTATTTAGAAAAACTTTCCCATAGCTATAAAATCAGTGCTTGTACTGCAGTGAGATGAACTCTATAAATTATTTCAGGATTAATATCTATGTTTGATACACTTGTCATTTTCTGTAATTTAGCTATATTTAATATTTAATTCATTTTTCTCTTAGCCACTATATCTGAGAAATAAATTAAATTTGAAATTATATTGATGTTATCAAAATGACCAGAATTTCTGAAGAACATGCAATTTCTTTGTTGCAGAGAAATGTATAAGTGGGGAGTGGGGCAGAAAGTGGTATATATATATATATATAGATATATATATATATATATTATTTTTTAATTAGAACATCAAAAGTCCCATTTAATCTACTGGATCTGAAATATATATATATATATTTTTTTTTTTCCAGAAAATGTCTTAAATGTAAATAACAAAATATGCCAAGTTTGTATTTGGAAATAAGTAAAATAGATTATAAACCTGAAATGAGACTGTTTTCAACATCCCATTACACCGATATGGAAATCTGTTCTTACATTCAAAAATTAAGAACCAAATTACTCACCTTGGGGTCACTGTCTGGAAAGGTGTAAAGTTGCAGACAATTTAGGAGATTCTTATAAGAAGAAGATATCTTATCCCTTCTTTTTTATAGGTGAGAGGGAAGGGTTGGCATTTTTTGTTCTTGCTACATAGCTTCATGATATTGGAAAAAGGGTAAGATTCTGTGATCTAAGGTGGAATTTATCCAGACAAGGAAACATGTCTTTTTTAGATACCCAGCTTTACTTTCATGTTCTTCCCCTTTAATGTTAAATGGGTCGTAGGACTTACAACCTACTCACCTTTTAAATCTATCCACACTTCCTTCTGCTGTCTGTGATAAGCAGCAGTGATTAGAATTGCTTAATATTTCAGGCAGAGGGTGAGGTGGAATTGGTAAGCTTATTGGTAAGCAAAGTAAGCAGCACTGGTCTCACTGGTAGCAGGAAGATGAGTGGTTAGCATCAGACATTATGTACTTGGAAGAAATAAAAAAAATCAGGAAAAATATAAATAAAAAAGAGTGCAAAGTTTTATTGTCAAGCACTGCTGTCACTTCATGAAACCACAGTCATATATAAGATATATGTGACATACTAATAGGAAGTAATTTAGCCAAGGATGTTTTTGTGCCTTGAAGTGCCTTCAACATTTCTGCTTTGAAAACTTTGCAAGTGTATATGTATCAGAGCAGTTACCGAGGCACTGAAGTTCCCAATTTGTGCACAATGTGACTTTTATAATGCTATTAAACTCATCTCATGGAAAGCAGTGTGCACAAAACAATGATACATGAGATCTCAAGGAGGCTGCTGAGCGGAGGAGAAGGCTGGAGTGGGGAGAAAGCTTTTATAAAGTCACTTTGAGAATGTACCTCCACTCCAGAAACAGTCTGTTTATTCACATTGGAAATTATCTCCTGCACTTTGGGCTGAGATTCATGCTGCTTGTATTCGTCACCCCCTCTGTATAATAAATTTTTTTTTTTTTTTCTTTTCTTTTTTTTTTTTTTTTTCCTCTCTTTAAAGTAAATTTAGTGTTGATGAGATGCAACAGATTGACAGCCCTGGTAATTGAACTCATGTATTTACCTCTGATACAGGGCAATGACAGCCCTAGCTTTCCTCTTGTCCCATAAGCTCTAATTTGAAGGGATGGCCTTACATGAGGTCTCAGTATCTGTAATTACACTGGTTGTGGAAACAGCTCCCAAAGCTCCCTGTCTTTTGGGTTCAGTTTGAGCTTTTTCTTTCTTACTCTTGCTCCTGCTTTGTCTGCCTGCCCTGCCCTTTTCTTTCTGGCACCTAGACAATAAATTTTGGGTTTTTCTGTTATCTGCTGAAGAATTAACATACCCATGGAGCCCTGTTTTGGGTTCAGGAATTTCCATGCATTTATTGGAATACTGTAAAATTCCAAATTATCTAATTGTAAATGACATTTTTTTTCCCTCATTGTTGTATGTTGAGACAGTTCTGAGTGCTATTTCTATCCAGTGGAAACCAAACTGAGAGGGTACCAGATTCATTTACTACAGAAAAAATGTGAGATGGTAACAGACCTGGGGAAAGAAGACAAACAAATCTTCCTGTGTGATAGGAAATTCTAAAACTGTGGGTTTTTTTTGTTTGTTTGTTTGGTTGGTTTTTTTTCTTTGTTCAATTGTAAATACAAAGAAAGCCAGAGAACAAATAAACCTCCTGCTGCAAAGTGAAATTCCCCAGAGGAAAAATAAATAAATAAATCAAAGAGGTGAAGGTCAGTCCAAATATTTAACTGAAAAACTCAGAGCATTTCATTCAGAATAAAACTTTTAATAACTTTTTAAATGTACAGCAACAATGATTTTTTAAGCTATTGTGAAATTAAAAACAAAGTATACCATGCAGAAATTATTGTTACAGATTTTTTTTGTTCATTATTTTTTTCTTTCTGACATGAAATTTGCTTGAAAATGATATTTTTAAATACATTTTTTTTAGATAATTCTATGTCATTTTCATCACCAAGCAAGCATTCTGTCAGCATTGCTTTGAAGAGCATTAAATGGCAGTGACTACAGCTCTGAACCATTCTGCCCAATTTTAAGCATCTAAACTACAGTTACTGTAGATTTCTGTCATCAACAAGCGAGAGAAAGAGATGCCTCCAAAAGGCAGGTCTAACCTTCACATCTAACTTCCAATCTCCTCTGGTCATATGGACAGAAATGGAGCTATAATAATATAAACTTTAGATGCCACACATGTATCCATCAGATCATGCAGAGTCCACATGAACTTCATGACTCTTGGTGTTTTGGATGTTCAGGTGAAGACCAGCAAAAGTAAGGCTACACAAGTGATGACTCTAGACTACTCTGTCATTATGGTTTTTTCCTTCATGAAAGTCTTAACAGTCCTTAGCCATGGACTCGAACACGTTGGATATACTCAGGCTTCGATTCAATAACTAAGAAAAATAATAATTATAAAAAAACAAAAAAAAACAAAAACAAAACCAAAAAAACAACATACAGTTGGGATTAGATATAGGAATATCTATTTATTAACAGATTCAGTCTTGGTGTTGTACTTTCTCCGCTGGCCTTTAGAGCTGATATAGGTCAGCAGCAATTAAGTTGTCTTATATTAAAGTAAGGAAGAAGCAGTGGAGGAAGATGAGCCATGATAGTTTGAGATTTACTCCTGAGCTGGTGCAATTAATACATTACCTTTTGTTCATGCCTCATTCTTCCTAAAGGCACAGCTTGTGTCTTTGGGGTTTGGATATGGAAAACTATTTACCACCTCCAACTCCAATTTTCTCTCCCTCCTCTTCAATTTTCTTAACGGCATTTAGGGAGAGTCAGACTTTTTATTTTTCACACAACATCAAGACATTGTATTAAATATAGGATTTGGGACTTGGTGAATCAACAAGCACATTGTACTCCAGTGGAGACAAAAGGTGACTGAACAGTTTAGCCAGCCGACATACAGACAAAAGTAATGCTCCACAGTAAGAGGATTGCTGGCTCTATTGTTGGGCCCACAACGGGAACCAACTTATTGCAACATTAATTTCCCATCTCACATGGAAGTTATTTCAGGGAGAAGTCTAACAAGCAAACAGTGCCCACAGTTTAATCCTATTGTCACCCTGATGGATTTATATTTGCTGCTGGGTTGTAGGGGTGGAATGAAGCTGCTTTGTTATTATTTCAGCTGTATTTGTTAGGGGAAAAAACAACCCCGGATTAGGTAATCATGACTTCTGCTACCTTTAGATAGTCAGGAACTGCTGTTCTGTTAGTGTAGGTATAAGATGACTAAAATTATATCTTAGTGATGCAGAAATTTTTCACTCAAGGATGACAGAAATATTTTTAACTGTAATTAAGACTTGTGAAATGTCTCTCTCTCTCTCTCTTTTTTTTTTTTTTTTTGGCTACATCTGTTCTTATGACTTCACCTCGTTTCTCTCTTTTTTTTTTTTTTTTTTTTTTTTTTAATATCTACTGCAGAAATCACAATACTTGGGGTCAAGTGTAATATTTACTATGTGTAATGCGGTTTCCTACTCTCTGCATCTTGGAAATATCTGTAGAAGTTCACGTATAGGTATATATTTTCTCTGTAACCCAAAGATGTGACGTCAGTTAGATTTACAGCTATGGGTAACTTTAATGATATTAAATTACAACAGCAGATATCTCTGATAGACTAGACATTCAAATACTTAGTTATCCAGGTTCAGACTAGGTCTGAGATCCTGTAGTGATTCTTTTTAGCACAAGGCTATTTAACTTTTCCTGCAAAGAAATGCAGTCACATATTTGGATTACCAAGTAGATATGATATAGATTCAGTTTAGCCAAATCTTCAGCTGATGTTGATCATCATAATTCCACTAAAGTCAGTAAGTGTTACAGTGATTTACATAAGTAGGAAAACCAGACCTGTAGCTTTTATAGCTTTATTGAAAGTAACTGTTAGTTTTCAAGGTATTCATGGCCAGAGCGAATAATTCAAAACAAAGTAAGGAGTTATGTGTGTTCATATCACAAATCTAGGTTATTTAGAGATAGATGGTCCTCATTTCTTGTGCTTAATAGTCACAGTCAAGTTTCATTTGGGAAACAAACAAACAAACAAAAATATTTTGGAATGAAAACT
>NC_048926.1:7727285-7734958 GCF_011077185.1 Oxyura jamaicensis | reverse complement strand
TAAACTGAACTTAAATATATGTACATATACATATATTTCAGTTTGCTGAAGCACAATATCTACAAATGTACACTCAACACTTTGACCTTAATTGAATTTAAAGGGGAAAAACAGAGAAGCTAACAACAAAAAATCCAACCACTTGTGAACGTTGCTTACTCATTTTTTGGCCAGTTTTAAATAAAATAAAAATAAAAATAACAATGTTGAGAGGCAACTGGTTTAAAACAAAATCTTTCTTCCTCAGGGAAGAATACATCCATGTGCTGAGTTCCTCTCTTCATTTTCTTCATTTGACTGCATCAAGTTAGTGTTCTGAATGGCACCATGACTCTTTCAGTTACTCCTCATTTTGTCTTTTTATTACGTATATGTTTTTTTTTTTTTTTTTTTTTTTTTTCTCCCTCATGTATGTGTATTATACTTCTTGCTGTTCTATACTTTATTCCATACGGATAGAACACATGCAAGGCCTGTCAGCCTGACAGTCTTTCTCAGTCTTTTTTAAAAATAATCTCTTTAAGCATTTCTTGATCCAGATCTCTGCCTTATGCTCTTTGGAGCAAGGAACATTTCTGTTTTTTGAGTACAAAGAGTTCCTTTCTACAATTAGTAAAGCATTTTCAAGGGTGAAATCTGATATACAGTTCTCAAAAAAGCTGAAAATATGCAAACTATCAACCAGTCCTGTTTGCATAATTCTGGTGCTAACATAAAGTTTTTAATTCCCAAAATACATTCCTTCACATAGATTTGAAGCACATCAGTTGGAAGCATCTGCTTGTCCCATTTTAAGTCCTGTGCGGGGTCCCCACTCTCCTCTTTATAGCCTGTTTCTGAACTCTCACTACTATCATCTTCCAGTCAAATTCTGGGATCTTTGATCAGAAATTACCACTGGTCCCAGTTCAGTGACTCAGTTTTATTTAGTGTAACAACAGCTAATTAAAAATTATGAATTTAGTATTCATTTTGCCTAATTTTAGTTACCGGCAGGGTAATTAAATGTCTATATGTGAGCTGGTTTTCTGAGCTCTAGTTGTTAAGATTGTGGGTTTCCACAGAGGGATTCCTCTAATCAAGTGATGTGCCTACCTCAGGCAGAGCTGGATTGTTCTCCAGAATCCTTTGGCTGTATCTCTGTGGACTATTAAAGCATCCTCAACACTAAGCTCATATTGCAGGACTCAAAGCACTTGTAGGTCCTGTACCCTCTCTGTCAGCACAGTGTGGGTTCCTTGGGTTGCTTGTCACTGCATGTAATTAAACTGAGCCCTATGTGTCCAGGGATGTCTAAGCTATCTGGGTTCCCCATGGAGTCAGCAAGAGAAGAGAGCTGGAAGGAACTGTTGCTGAGAGGGGGGTATTGCTCACTCTCTGTCATAAATGTAAATTACCTGCCTAACTTTCTAGACTGCTGAAGTTACCTGAATTAAAGCCCAACCTTGGGTGCATAGGTGGGGTGATGTCAACCTTTTAACAGCACTTTTACAGAAACACTGCTTTCTGTCATACCTTCAAAGTAAATAACCTTTTTTGATTTGGAAGGTTATTTCTGTATAAGATCCTGGGGTAGTTGCCTGCTTATTTATTTCAAAATTTCTTTACCTGAGTAGTGGATAATAATCTCACAGGGATTTTATTATTTATTATTAACACTGATACAACACTGATTATATACAAACATATTTATAATCACATTAAGTTAGATACTGTAAAAATAAATCATATGGTACTATTTCTATTCCACAGAATTTGCAGGCTGAAAGAAAATATGTAATGAAAGTGTCCTAATAAAGAAGTGAGGTTCGTATGGAGGAACAAAATTCATTGTACAAAATCCATAGCCTGTCAGCAGTAGCAATTATAAGTCATTCCCTGATATTTTTCAGTGCTTTAACATGTTTGGATGACAGTCTCTAGACAGCCTAATGCCAGTGTAGGTGAATCATATAGGCCATGAGTGCTTGTAAGCAGACTTGCTATATTTGGGAGAATAAATGTTTATGTTATGGAAAAACAAAACAACAAAACACAACCAACCAACAAACAAAAAAGGGAAAAATTTATGCTAGACTAAAACAAAATATAGACAGAAGTCTTCACTGATTTAACAAGCAACCTTGTTGCTAGAGCAGTATCCTACTGTCATGCATTAGGCATTAAGGCACCCATGTTAGTTGCACAGTAATCCTAGACAACGTCTTAGTCTATCAGTCAACTACTGTGAAATATTTGCAGCATAAGAGGGATTGAATCTCAGCCCAAAAAGCTGATACTGGAAGGGCTTCATAGGTGTTTCAGTTTGTGCATCAGGAACCAATGCAGTTGATTTAATCAGACAATATAATCTAATGTGCTATTTTACATGTATACATATGTGCTTACCTATGCAGGTCTGTGACCTAAAGCTACGACACAAGTCAGTTTAATAGACTTAAGCAACTGCTAAGGAATGGGATTTTATGCAGTGTCTTAGCTAGTACTTGAAGTCCAAGTAAGGTTATCTGTACCATACAAACTTTAGTTTGGATCCTATAGTCTGTAAGTATCCAGGTAAATGAAAAATGTATATGATGGATGCAGCAATAAAACAGATTGAGAATATCCACAAAGCACAGCCTGACTTTTGCAGTTTGGATTGCTGAGCTGATTTGTCCTACAGGGATTTCCTACTCCATGAAGATACACCATTACCCTACCTAGTTCACTGTATAAAACAAAACAAAACAAAACAAACAAACAAACAAAAAAAAAACTGCACATACTGCAAATATGTGTATTTGCTAAAACAGATTATATTTATTTTCTGTGCAACACCGTGTATTAATATAACCATCCACACTAAGTGCATGCATACTAACCCTGCATTATAAGACAGGAAAAAGAACAGTCAAATAGGATTTATTTCACTGAACTTCTACAAATGGGTTTCTCCAATGGAGATGAGTACATCCAAACTCACTGTATAATCACCAGAGAGCAGTATATGGATGTGATTCCTCTGTCATGTTTTAGATGTTAAGAACATCGTCTAGATGCTTATTTCTGCACACTTACAATGAAATGAATTGCTGTGACTAACACAGATAGAGGTATCTACCTGTCCATGAGTAAGCCCCATTTTCATTTATATTAAATCTTCATGCAACAAGTATGAAATGTGGTAAGTCATAGACTGAAAAAGTTTATGTTTGTTTAATTTCCACTGCTGAATAAATACATTGTTCAACTGAAGTTTTTTTCAAGAGTAGTAGCTCTGGTAAAGGCTGCTTGCTACTCAATAGCTTGCCTGGTGTGGATTCTCTGGTGTCTGGTGAGACACAGTGTTAGTAAACTTTCACTTGCAGTACCTCCTTCTTGTATCTGGGACAATGAATTCCTTTAAATGTGTAGAAACTTTGTATTTTTTATTACTTCTATCCTTCTGGCAAAAATGCTTGAAATTAACAAATGGATTCAAAATTTACTGAAACAGAGACTGAAAATTTGACATATGTGTTGTGTGATCATAAACACTGAATTTCCTCAGCTAGCCCTCAAAGTTTCCCAAAAATGCAAGAATAATTTGAAGTCTACAAACCATGACATTGTTTTATTCACTTGTTATATGTATTTTCCCCTGCACCCGAAATCTATTGACTGCTAGAATCATTAAAAATGAACTATTTAAATAGGAAAAAGTAGAAATGAGTAGTGTCTCAATCTTGCCTATCATAATGGAATACCTCTCTTGGTTTTCTCTAGGTGTTATCTTACTATACCTAATAAATAATAGTGACAAACTGCAAACACCACGGAAAGTTGCATTGATTATAATATTAATTCCAATACAAACCAGATAGATTTTTTTTTTCTTTAATTCAGGGGAACAAAACACGGCATAGAAATTGAACATAAAGAGAGTTGGGATCTGCAATTCATTTTTCTTGTTTACTATGAAATTGGGCCTACTTAAGTTTCAAAAATGCTAATAAGGAAATAAATTAGGTAGCAATTTTCCAAGGCAATATCTCATTGGATTTGTATTTGTTTACTTTTATCTATATTTATCCTTGTTAACCCTTTTTTCCTTGGCCATTCAATTTCATGCATTTTGTTCTCCTCTTTCTAATTTTTCTTTTCCCTAAGATGTGTTTCCAATATGTGTTTCCAATAAATAAAGAAATAAATAACTACACTTCATGGAAAAGAAACAGGACAGGAACAGGGAAATAACCTTCTTTGAGGGTCCCATACTCTATTTTTGTCTCACTATCAGCTGAATATGAATCCACGTCTCTCATGCTGGATTTCCAAAAGCTCTTGACATTTGAGTAGCTCTATTCACACTGAAGTCAACAGCAGTTCATTGAAGCCAGTGAGATCAGACTTAGGCCAGCAGTAATCACTTTTGAAAACTCCATCCTTAATCTCCAATAATTTCCATTGACCTTTCTGAAAAGCTTCTCTGTAAGGAAACTTTTATTATGATAAAACTTGAAAACAAGAGCAAAATTAAGATATTCCTTCTTAAGGTCATGCTATATATTCATAAGTTTAAACATAGCTCTCCCTTAAGTATGTGGTGTTTTTTTGTTTGGTTGGTTTTGTTTTTTAGTAATACCTATATTCACCATCATAAAATAAAGTTTAAGTGCATGACATGAAAGATATATAGCTCCATGTATTGTCATAGTACCATAATTGCCTCAAGTTTTGCTCTTGGCAACACACTTCATGCATGGCCACCAGTCTGGTAAGACAATGCACTTGCATCAGAAAATTCATCTGCAATGCAATTCCTTTCTTTTCCACAGGATTGTCACCTCTAAGAAGTCAATTTTCAAGCCACAGAGACTTTGAGAATGACACTCCAGGACCTGCTGATGTAAAACCTATCATTATGAAGTCAATCATTTCCCAAAGCAGTGACAGATATTCAACATTATTTTCAGAGATAAATGAATGGTCGTTGTTGCAGCTCCTCTCCTTGTTGGCAATTTCAGTAAAGAGGCCAAGAGGTGAATAGCCTGCAGAACTTGTTCTCTTTTTTCATGCCTGGGACTGACTTTTTTAAGTTAAAGACCTTTTGGAGAAGATTTGCCCTCTCATAGCCTTTTTTTTTTTTTTTTTTTTTTTTTTTTTTTTTTCCAAAAAATGGTCATATATGTGAATTTTGAGCAACCAGCAACACGCATTGCTAAAGGGCAAGAGCTAACCAGGGAAAGGTCATTCCAATTCACATAGGGCTTTGATATTTCAGA
This sequence comes from Oxyura jamaicensis, assembly GCF_011077185.1. Lineage (NCBI taxonomy): Eukaryota > Metazoa > Chordata > Aves > Anseriformes > Anatidae > Oxyura > Oxyura jamaicensis. Next base: position 7,729,712 of record NC_048926.1, on the reverse strand, counting down.
ATAGCTGACTTTGTTATGAACTGAAGGAGAACCTTGCATTTCAAATTCTTTGTGCAAGAGAAAAAATGTTTTGGTCTTCAGGAATCCCACCAGAAGAGCCATCCTGAAGATATGAGTACTGGAAGCTCTCGGGAGGGTGGCTGTACATAGTTTCTACAAGTTTTCTTCTTCTCTTATCATACACATTAAAATGGAAATCCACTCTGATGAGCAGCAAAACAAGGAGAGGCCAAGGTGTTTTGGAAGTGAAGCACTGAGGGTTTCCAAGCTTTTAACTCCCCTTCCATGCAAGGAGGCTCAATGGGATGCTGGAAATACCCATACCCATCTAACAACAGAGAAAAGAGTTAAAGAAAAAAAAAAAAAAAAAAAAAAAGAACCCAGTCATAGATTATAACACAACTCTGTCAACATTCAACAGTCATCATAAAAATATTATATTTCTGTGGATTATCATCTCTTGAGGGAATAACATACACTGGAGAGTTTTCAGTGAACAACAGTGAGGATGCAGCACTTCTAGAGGTTTGGCAATTTTTAAAATTTATTGCCATTCTCTGTTAGCTGCCTAAACATAAATATAGGAGCCACCTGAGGCATAGGGGCCCAGCTTTAACAATACATTTCACACTCATTCATTCTTTTTTGTTTGTTTGTTGGTTTGTTTTAATATTTTACTAGCATATACATATATTAGCATACACATACCAAGTCATGTAAAAGGTGAAGTCAAACATTTTTTTTTTTTCTTTTTTTTTTTTTTTTTTCAGAACCGGGAAGCAAGTGGGTGTTCCTTTCTATGCCAGATGTAGAACAGGGAATAGATAGAAAGGATTTTCTAAATACAGTGCTTTTAGAAGTTTCTCCAAACAGTCACAGAACTCTAAGACATGAAAAAAAAATGAAACAGATCCATAAAAATTCCACATGTAAACTAGATTCTTTCCCCTGACTGAGACTTCCTGTGGTGTCCTCTCTGTAGCTTTCATACCCCTCTGCCAATGCTCAGGTGCTCATGGGTTAAGAATGGACTTTTTTTTTCCCACTGCCAAGGTTTTCCCCTATCAGCCCAAGGCTTCCTGCCTTCCCTTCTGTATTCTCTAAATACCTGCATTAAGGTTTTCTTCTTTGAAAGAAATGATGCTTATTTCCTTTCTATCCACTTCGTTAGCAAGGCTTCTTCTAAATAAACATAATCCATCACATGACTGTTATTTACAGTTTTCACCTATGAAGGTGTGCTGATCCAGGCACCAAATGCACACTAAACTCCCTTTGAGAATGAATTATTCTTACAAAAAATCCTATTCCAACTCTGTTTCTCATTAAAATAAATATCTTCATCTTCTTCATTCTCTCCCACATTTTGCTTTCTCTCCTCTTCCTCCTTTTCATCAAGTTCTTTTACAAGCAACCTTTCAATTAACTTTTCTAAGTAAAATGACTGTATTGGGTAAAAGTTTGTGTAGCAGCCAATAAAATGTCAGATAATATTGAACACAGGTTTGGACTAACCTTGCAACCCAATATGTTATTATGTGCAAAAGTTACAAGTTGATTTTGAAGGGAATACACATGTATGATGAATCCATTTCATGGCTAAACTGAGTGATTTATTACAGCATTCTGATCCATCTCAACAAGATAAATTCAGGTAAAGGAATCTGCTGATATTTAAGGCTAGACAATTTATTGCTCAAAGACTACTGTAGAAATGATTTTCATAATTCCCTTCATTTAAGTGTGGTGTTTTGTTTGTTTGTTTCCCTTGTTGTTGTTGTTTGAAAGTAATAAAACTTATTTTCCAGAGTAACTATGATCAGAAGCTCCGTTACATTCCAGATTACTCTCTCTCTATAGTACTTATATAGTATCCAGTATACTTTATATACAGCATCCCAGAATAATTTATATACAATGTTTATGAGATATTTAGTCTTAGTTCTCTTTGTTACCCCTGAACTTGATTTTGCCCAGCTCCAAATATTTAGCTCTTTAACCATTTGTGACCTGCTTGTAGGAATATGTTCTCCAGAACTGGACTGTGGAGCAGGACCCATCTCTCCTAACACAGCCTATCACAAGTTAAACCCATTTTGTTTGTTTGTTTGTTTTGAGAGAGAAACACTTCCAAGGGACCAAAAAAAGGCCTAAATTTGAAAGTGTGAGTTAAAAGTGAGACTTGTTTTTCTCACTTCCTTCAAGATACAACTCCTTCTTTTGGCACCAGCTACAGAGGGAGTTTACGCTCCTTACTTTAGCTTCTGAGTACAGTGCTTAACATATAGTGGTGTACTTATTCCATTAATTCTCCATGCTCTCATCATAGATCACAAACTATTAAGACAATAAGACAAATGTTTCTGAAATCTGTTGCTACAGTTTCCACAATCTTTGTCCCTCATTTTCAATATTAGCAATAATAAT
>NC_048926.1:7707339-7726885 GCF_011077185.1 Oxyura jamaicensis | reverse complement strand
AAAACTTCCAGCTTTCCAAAACAAAGAAATTGTCTGGAAGGGTCATGTTGACTTCCCTGAGAATTGGCTTATTTATGTATTGCTGTACCAAGATTTTCTAGATTTCATTATTACCTGGACTGACTCTGATGATCCAAAAACCAGTCTATTTTGGTGATATGGCTGCAGAAGTAAGCCAGATTTTTACCATTATTTTATTTATTTATTTATTTATTTATTTATTATTATTTTTTCCTTCTATGACTCATTAATCTCATGAAACATATTGCTCTAGCAAAGACTAGAGCCAAAAGACTTAGATCTGTGTCCCTTCTCCAACTCATTTTCTCTCCCTAACCTTGTGCATGACTTTTAATCATTGGTTCCTTCCATCTGAAATGAGGAAGCTGATGTAGCCTGATATCAAAGACAGAAAATTTCAGGCTTCTGGAATCATCTGTCATATGAATAATGATCTGCATATATTTTCTACACATAAAAATAATCATAATAAATATTGTAATAGATAATAATGCATTTGCTTGCTGTGCCCATTCTTTCAAATAGAATACTACCAGAAGAACATCAATAATTGGTATGAGTAATCAAGCATCATGACAATGAAAGTTGCAACTGAAAATGATTACCAGGTGCTGAATGAAAAACAGTGCATTAAATGGGTGATATTAACCTAAAGGTTTGCAAAAGAAACAAACCCCATTTCAGCAACAATTTCTGAGAAGATATATATATATATATATATATATATATATATATAAATTTTTCCTGAAATGGATAGAATATACTACGAATATCAAAACTCATAAGAAAAAGATATTTTTCATCTCAAAATACTTTTTTTAAGCAAAATAATGGAGTTCTATCTTTACTCACACCATTAAAAACTTGACAGTATACTAGAATCTAAGGCAAAATATTATATCAACATAAAAATCATATTACAAAACAAATATCTTTTTTTTTTTTTCCCAAAAATGCGTTACATTGCCATAAGAATTCCTCCCATTTTGCTTTAAATTGTATTGTAAATTAAATCAATCTTATTTCCTGAAGCATTTCAATTTCATTGGAACTCTTTATCATCTCTTTTAACAGTTTGTCAACATTTTTCTGACCAGATGCAGTCATAATACATTATTCGATATATCCTGTTTCTGTCAGCTACAGGAGCTAAGACATAACTTCATCCTACATTAATGCAAGTAGCTGAAGTGTCTCAGTCAGAGGCTCTGTCGCCCATGCTTGCTCTCTCACTGGATAAACACTGAGACCATCATTCAGCCCTTCACATAATATAAGGTTAGCTCACCCCCTGGAGAGGGTCAGATTTGCTGTGTTGACTTTAGATGCACCATTTTTTTGGGAAAATTTTGGGAAAAAAAAAAAAAAAAAAAGAAGAAGATTTAAAATATTATATTAAAAATATATGTTATTTACAGTTTAATCTTAAAATTCTCTAATTGAAAAATAACTTATTTGAACATGTAAAAAGTCCTAGAGAACACAAATAAAACAAAACAAAACAAAATAAAAGACTCAGAAGCCAAATATTTTTTGAGATTAAAGCTGGCTGATGTGAAAACAAAACTAACAAAACCAAGCCTTGGTAAGTAATGTTTCCCACCTTCTTGGGAAAACAAATCAAAACAAAACAAACAAAAAAAAGCCACCACCAACAAAAACAAACAAACAAAAACAAAAACAAAACAAAACAAAAAAAAAACAAGGAAGGGAATTTATGTATCTTGTTTGGGATCACTTTCCTATTTCTCTCCAACAATTCAGCTTCTCTTTAATGTCTAGTTTTTCAGGAGTTCAGGGTAAGTCTTCTCTCTCTGCTTCATAGCCAGGAAGCCTGTAAAGGATTTTTCAGCTGATTATTCATCTCTCAGGGCAAACTGTAAAAGAAAAAAGGACCCAAAATAGAAGGAAATTTCTTTCTACATTTCTTTGATAATAGAAAGTCATACATCTGAGGATGTATGGGACCAGGATCAGAAAAAAAAAAAAAAAAAAAAAAAAAAAAAAGGTTGTGTTTTGCCTCTGAATTATGTCACTTCTTCTGTCAAGTTACTTTGAATTGCTCCTACACATTTTAGTGGACGATGTGTTCAGCTGGACACATATTCCAGCTATTCAAAATTGTTCTGGGATATCTGCACATATTCATGATAATGGCCTGGAGCTTCTGAAACTGAATGAAATAAGATGAATGAGAAACATAGCCACATGGGGACCAGTATTCCTCAGGTCTCAGAGTCCAGATTTTCCATTAGAAGTTGTGAAATGTCCTACTAGTCTCATTTGGTCTCTCCTATGTCATTACAGATCTCCCCAGCTGCCCTCTGGAATACTGGTTTGTGGTAGGGGTTGTATAGGAAGAGCGGCAGATCCTAACAACAGGTCTCTGCTTACCTTCTCACATGTCTGTGAAATATCCCACAGCCAAAGGAAAAGACAGGAGTTTGTGCTGAAAGAACTGTTCCTAAAAAAATTCAGAGCACCCAGTGTTGTGAACAGATGTGAAGGTCAGTGCCTTCTGACTTGTTCCAGGTTTTATATGCAGATGAAGTAGGAACTAATATTTACTCTATCCAGATATTGCAGACTGAAAGACGGACTGGCAGTTTCTGTGATTCCATGATCTTCAACCCCAGGCAGAACTTCAACCTTGTCCATCTCAAAGATGCTTTTCCTGGGAAGAGGCCATCTTTTTTTTTTATATATATATATATATATATATTATTATTATTATAAATATTAGTGTTTTGTTTTGTTTTACAGTTTCAGGAATTACAGTAAGTCTCCTGGAGATAGACTCTCCTTTGTGCTGCAGGTGCCTGCTTTGCCTTCTTCTAGGACCCAGAAAAATCCATGAGTATCTCCTCTGCTATCATAGGTACATACAGACAGGTGACTCTTTTTGAGATGCACTCTCCAGCTTTTCAGTTCTTGAAGAACCATATTGGACTTTCCTAATCTGATGTACAGAATCCCTCAGCACCTCTCAGATTCTTGTTAGGAAAGAGTGAACCTGTCATATAGCTTCATGGACATTCATCGTATCCATACTTCAACTAATATTGTCTTCCCTGTGAATGATGCCACTTTATCATGGCTGTCTGAAGATAAAACTTTTTACTTCCCAGGGAGGCAGTTATGAAGACAGGCTCTTAGTCTTTTCTGGCCTGGAAGGGGAAGGACCAACATAGTGCATTTACTAGGTATATGAGACAGAATTTCTTCCAGGCAGTAAAGGCGTTTAACGTGCTCATCTGTCACTAGAATTTGACTGTCACAACAGGGGCAAATTTTTAAGTCTTGGGATTTTAGGAAAGCCCTGACTGTGGAGAAGTTTAATAAATATTCCAGACTGGGTAAAGAAAGATGTATCAAGTTATTAGTTCTGATCAAAACAACAACAACAAAAAAAGAATCTATCACCAATTCAGCTCTGTAGGGCACATAGCATACTGGGAAAATGAAATCTACGCTAAAAGGATGGAGCAAATGTCTTTGATGCATTTAGGTTTCCTGTGGCAAAGAGCCAAAATTATCCCAGGGAGCAGAAGGTGACCCTCTCCAACATAACAGAAATACTTTTCACAACAGTTGTGAGCATCCATATTATGAAGCATCATAGTAAATAGTAATCACAAGAACTGGTCAAAAGTTAAACTTATTTATCAGGATATATCACCTCAGGTTCCTTTTATAATCAAGGGAGAGACATGTCAGCATATCCAAAGGATGGTTCATTTCATACAAAGTCAGACAGCAAAGGTAGATCAGCTGGATTGCCATCTGGGCACACCAGCTTTCCTTCACTGACTGTGAGAGCCTAAACTGACCTTTATGTCTAAGTTCAGATGCCTAAATGTAAGTAATAAAAATCACACCTATATGACTGTCACAATAACACCAGTCATTTAACTTAATGATGGAGTGAAACAGTCAAAGAGTGTAATAGAACAGCCATAATGCTGGTCATTTTACAAAATGTCTGACAATTTCAGTTATTTCATGAAATGACTGCTTTCACCATCTGACTGTAACATACAGCTAGAATTAGAAATGAACAAGCTACAACCACACTCTTAGTTACTGCATTTGTATCTGAGCACAGTTGTTCTCTCACTGTGGCTAAATCCTTACATAGGTTCTTATCAGGAAACTTTGCTATTGTGGTTCCTCTTTAGCAGATAACAATTTTTGCTGTTTTTTTTTTTTTTTTTTTTTTTTTTTTCCCTCTATTGTTACCAAAATAATAATGATTATAAACATCACTTTAAAAGCATGCCATGCTAGGGAAGATAGTACTGCAATACATCATATTGAACTCTACCGTACTCATTTATGGTGAAGCATTTTATATTAATGTTTCCATTGCTTATCACAGACGTCGGCATTATAAGTGCTTAAGTCAACTCAGCTCAGTTATTTATTAGGACAGGTTTCACTGCCATTTTCTTGAGTAAAATCTTTCTGGTCCCCAGCCAGGGAAGCTAGTTTATTCCTGCCAGTCACTGCTACTTGACTGTCTTTATCCATCAAATAACTCAGTCCATAACATTAAATAAATTAATAATGCACTGGATTCCTTCTAATTAATAATTATGCTTTTCAGACATACACCTTTTTAGAATTATGTGCACACATAACTAGAGTGGAAAATTTAGAACAAATATAAAAGATCCAACTTCTGAACATTCAGTCACTTACAAAGTTTCAGGTATTCCAAGCTCAAGAATTTGGAGCTATTTGGATTCTTGACATTCCTTACAGTTTCCTGAAACAGCTTTCTGTTTAAGGCCCTGAGCTCTGCTGATGAATATTAACTACTCCAGTTCATAAGAAACTCTGTTTCCCTGTCTTCCTTGGCAACTTTCCTATGTATCAGTTGTTATTTCTCTTCAGCCAACAGATCAGGTGGCAGCAGTGAGATTTATTTATTTATTTATTTATTTATCTAATACTGTTCCTGTAAGCTGCCTTCCTCGGGCTACTCTTGAATATGCATTTTGTTTGCATAATTCTTTTCTTGACTGCCTCTCAGAAGAGACTATTTTGCACTGGGGTCTTCTCTTCTATAAACATGAACTCATATGCTGGAGTCAGAGGAGCAGCACTACTTTGTACTGGTTGATGATTTGTTCATGCTATTACCTCTCCACTTAGCAAATTCATACATGTAACTGAAAATAATTCATTTTTTAGTGATTACTTGAATGTATTGTCACTAAAATACTTAATAGGCTGTAGTTTAGAAGCAGTCCAGAAAGAATGTATTTTGAAAAGGGATTTGTAGCTCCTAGAAAAAGAGGGACAGAGAAGAACCATGCATAATGCTTAGTCAAACCCTGTCTGGAGAGAATTTGATATTCTTTACCCTCTAATTAACTTCTTGTCAGGCAGAAAAAGAAAATCCAGTCCAACTTAGGTGTGAGTAGTGGAATTCATTAGTGACCAAACAAAATTCTACTAAATGAGGGGGTCAAGTAGGTTTTGACTTTGAGGTTTCAAGTGAAAAGTACTCTGAGTCCTGGATTTTGTAGGATTACCTTCAATCACTTTTTTTTTTTTTTTTTTTTTTTTTTTTTTTTTTTTTTTCTTTTTTTTCCCCAAAGTTATATGTACATTCTTTAAACATAGGTGAACTTATTTCTCCTTTTTCTTTTTCCTTCTTTTCTTTTATTAATATTATTTTTTGTGTGTGTCTGCATCTTGGAGAATTGTTCTAAAATTTCTGCCTTGACTGGAGAGGTGTAAACAAAAATGTGATGCTATTGTAGTCCATGGCATGTCTTATCATGGGGAAAAATAACTACCAAAATGCATGCATTGTTTAATAGCTAATCCTAACAAATAGACAGACCTGTGTAACTAATTGATTTTTCACTTGGCTGGTAGACCCAAACAGATTTTTCTTTTCCTCACTGAAAACAAAACCCCAAAAACCTTGGACAGAAACAAAAGAATAATTTGTTTTGTTTTCATATCTCTTAACTTGTTTAAAAATGGTGAAGGAGCTTTTTAAAAAAAATGAAAGTTCCATTTTTGTTTGAAAATATAGAAAGGAAATAACCTGACTCTCATTCTGGAATCATTAAATTTGTTAGTTCATTATGATTCAGTATGTGAGTAATTCCTGTAGAGCAGCATCTCAGCCCATGGGCTGACATCCTGTCTTGTCTGCATGGCCCTCATCCTGTGGCTCTGTCTGACACTGGCTACTTTCATGGGACCTGATTCTTCCCCTACCCATGGACTGATATTCTGGCCTGGGCTCACTGTCGGGTCACATTGGACCAGACAGATCATGGTGAAAAACAACAACAAAAAAAAGAGCTTCTATGTGGCTTTATGATGGTAGATACTGTATTAACTAATGGCAACATGGGAAAGGTACAAAGTTCAGCTTCAGAAATCACATTGATTTGTGTTTAATACAAAGTATATAGCATTACCAGTATTAGTATTTTTATGATTTAAGTTAAGGAAATACTTAAGGACTTTTCTGGGCAAGGATTCTGTGGAAAACAAATTTTGGGGAATTAAAAAAAAATAATAATCTAATATTATATTGTACTAGTAATAAGTACTATTTAGTGGGAAGTGATACTAAATGCTCACCACAAGAAGAGGCTTCTGATGCATAAAAAGGTATGGGTAGTAAAGTTAACTATTTCCTTGAGAAAGAAGTATTGAAAGAATAAATAAAAACAATTGCTTCAGGAAATATTAGTTTTAGAGTATAAGAAGAACTATTAGTTCATAGGGCATGTGTCATTACTTGTCAAGATCAACAGTGATTGTTTTAATTTCATCCAAGAAAAATACTTTGGAAAAGTAATTGAAAATCTGGGGAGGTAACAGAAAGGCAGGAAAATGAGTATAATATTGATTTTTGAGAAGAAAAAAAGAAAAAGAATGATCATGGTTGTTATCACTTCCTAGGCCCAGATGAAAACTGCACTGAAATAATGTAACAAGTACTACAAAATAATAATTGGGGAATTTCTAGATAATTTTATGAGCACAATAAACACCATGGGCTTATCAAAGACAACTACTGGAGAGACTCATAGCTTGAATCCTTGCTGCATTGCAAGCAAAGTTTCATAGCTTTCAGTGAAAGCTATGAAAAGATAGAGAAAAACAGACTTGTGACGCTAGTAAGTTAAACATTTTACCTAACCGCCAATAGAGCCACCCGCAGGAGGTTGTCTGAGGCTATGGGAGGGACCTACGTCAAAATTCCTCTGCTGTGCATTTTTATAAATATGTTGAACAATCTTTGTTGTTTTTGTTTGTTTTTGTATTCTCCCCACCTCCCCCCCCCCCCAAAAAAAAAAAAGAAAGGAAAATAAAAAGAAAGGTATGTCACAATTTCTGAGGCCTGTCTTTGTTCAGATGTATATGTCTCGGTTTTCTGGTATGAAAAAGGAGATCTTATGAAGTCCTGAAAACATCCAGAAGATAGTAAGAATGTTTCTCAGGCTTTTTAATTTTTGCCATTATGGTGTTCTCCACCCACAAAGAAATTTATTTAGAGGGCATCTTTTGTCTGGGATCCTACCATAGCCCTAGTAACATTCTTGCACATCAGCACAATACAGAATGTGTCATAATGAATTTATCTGACTATATAAGAGAGAGATTTTGGAGAGGCATTTGCTGTCCTTCTTAGCTCAGAATGTCATCAGTCAACTTGAGTCCTTGCCTGAAGGTGTAAACCTATACTGGCAAATATGACACCAATCGAACAAGTTCTTCCCCATCCCTCTTCCAAATAAAACAAATACCTAAATCATAGCAAAGTGGAGTTAAAATTTTGCAGCTTTTCTATCCTTGTGGAAATTGTTTAATGATTTGGGTTGGCAAGAAACAGTTTGAGCTAAAATGAGACATTCATAAATAAAAAAACAGTTTTCACTTAAATGTCACGTTAAACCCCAAGAATTGAAAAACTTTTCAGGTATTAAACAAGTTATCCTTAATCATGTAAACTTCTCAGCTGAGTAATTCCACTGAGGTTGATAAAATTGCTTTCATGAGTATGTATTACCTGCTGAAGTAAAAGTGGTCAGGACTGGGCCCTTACTTTCACCATCTTGCTCTGAACTACAGAAGTGTTATTAAGGGTCATCACTAATCACAGTCTCACAGATGGGGAAACTGAGCCATCAAAAAATGATTTATTAAAGGTCATAGAAAAAAATCCTGGTTGCAAAATCTAGATGAAATGATTTCAAGCCCTATTCTTTAAACATAAGATTAACGTTTCCACTTGTACGATATTTACATGCGTGCTAAGATCCTTATAAATACAATAATAAGTCAATAAATGAATAAATAACATCACATATAGATATATAAGATCTTGAGGTTTATAAAGCAGCAACTTCTCTACTGCTTTAACTCCATCCAGTTTAACTGTCTCACAGTGGGACTGAACTTGGTTGAAAAAAAACTTCTTGACTAAGATGTGCATATATATTTCTCGGTAAGAAAGATGAAGATTATTTAATTTTCAAATAAATTTCAAGGTCACAAGAAACTCCATTTGTGATGGAGCACAGGAAATGGATGCTGATAAGGATGGAAAACAAGCAACTGCTGACAATAGATAATTTTTTTGGTCTAAGACAGATCAAAAGTTAAAATGATTTATAAATTTATTTAGCCGAAAAAAGTATGGTATCAAAGGACCAAATAAAGGAACCCATAGAAAGTGGGAGCCATAGTAGTTTCGAGTTTCTGAACTTCAAAGTGAAACTAGGAAGTAATAGAAAGATCTACAAAGACATTCAGTTAAATCTATTTCCCCTTTCTCAGGTTGTCCACGTCAGAAGACTTTGACCAGAGGTGTGTTGCATTATATTTTCAGCTACAGAAATCTATTTCTTATTAAAAAAAAAAAAAAAAAAAAAAATCAGGGGGGGGGGGGGGGGGGCGGGTAAGGATTTTTAACCAACCATTCAACCTCTATTCCCCTTGACACAAGACAGGGAGGAAAAAAAAAAGCTTAAAAGAATATTTAATAAAGGACCATCTTTGGTTTAAATTGTTAACTCTGTTGATTTACACTAGTTGAAATACAGTTTGATATAAGGAAAAGAAATCATGATAATGAGCTTTTATACAGATCACAAAGCTCTTTCATAAGCTTTGTTGTTTGGGAAGCACCTGGCACAGTCTAAGGGCTGCAACAACCTCCCACCCCATCCAATAAATAAATAAATAAATAAATAAATAAGGAAGGAAGGATCAGTTCTGCAGAGGCAGAATGACTTGCCATGCAACATATGGAAGATGGAGGAGCCTTGGTAGAAATGTTAATCACCGTGTGGTTAGGAAAGAAAATCAATAACATATCCCTAAGTCATATTAGAATGTGCAAATACTGATATTATTGCAAATCAACATGTAATACTGTAGCATTAGTTTTTAGCTTGTAGGCTCCTTAAGGAAGCTTTAGGTTGTAAGCTCTTTGGGACTTAGGGGTAAGTTCCTTCTCTGCTGTATGCACAAGCCAGCACACTGGAGCTTGCCAAAGGCCTGGGGCTTTTCAGCAGTAGCATAACACAAACAGGTATGTGGGTGATATCTTTAACCCCATTCAAGAAAATGTTATTATTTTTTTTTTATATATATATATCTGCTGCACTAATGCAGTCCCTCAAGAAGCACTCAAAAATTAATAATAAATTATAATAAATGACTACAATATTCTGCTCTGAACATGTGAGCATGAATCTTGGGAGATGCTTAGATACACTGCCAAGGATCTCAGGAATGGCAAAGTTGCTCTGGACTTTGTACAGTTCTGATTTCTATATAAACACTTACACAGAGTTAACCTTTGCTTTTAGAAGTTTTTTTCTTCCATTTTCCTTCTACTGATTTCAGCTGTCAGAGTAGTTGTATGAAATTAAAGATGCTGGAGGGAGCTGAGACAGATCCTCCGTATTTTTCCACTGAGCCAGACTGACAACACTTTCCCCTACTCTAATTTTTAAAATCTGATTAAGTTGAACTGTGGGTTACAATGTGACATTGAATGAAAGGCCAATCTTTTCTCTAAATTCTGCATAAACTGCCATGGCAGAGTAAAACAGGATACGATCAGCCATGTAATTATCATGTCTTTCACATATTTGGCTCAGCCAAAATAGAGCAGAGTGTTTTTCCATGTAACCAAGCCCCTCTCTATATTTTTATTTAGTTAGTTAGTTATTGTAATGGGAAAGTGACTTTAATACCAACTCTTTTTACTGTGGTCTGGTGGCATTTTCTTATTCCAAAGAATGTTGGGACTTGACTCCAGGTATCACATATATCATTGACAAATGTTAAAGAGAACAGGAAGGAAAAGATGAATCAGAATTACCCCTCTGTAAGTATAAAAGAGAATAAAAAGGTATCTGACTTTGAAACACACTCACAGAAATTCACCTTAAATACTTTCCCGGTGGTCTTGGAGGTATCTGTTAGAGCCACAGGAATCTGGAAATGCCCCAGAAAAATGTTTATTCCCTTCAAAGAAATTCAGAATGTCAAGACACTATTTAAATGATTATTTTTCAAATCTAGTCCATATGTAAGATTAAAATTACTAGGGAAGTACTTGCTAGTTATTGCTGATTCAGAAACAAAAGCAAATGTGACATGATGTAAAACTGCATGTTGAAATTAGGATGTACATGGATTTGCTTTTAAGCTCAGCATGCTTAGGGACTGTGTAGTTAGGGCAGAGTAGAATCCTCTGGGAATTATTAGCCAACATCACATCAGCCAACCTTTCCTTGATTGACTGGGTTTCTGAGACTGCAGAGCAAACAACAGCATTTTCCTGTATTTTGATTTCCCCTTACTGTTACAAATGGATATATGGGGGTGAGGACATATGTCCTAGTGAAATCTCTTGGTGCCTAATAATGGATGTTTCTATATACAGGCAAGTGGTATCCTATTATTCTCTGCATCCTCTGTGCAGGGAAAGGGGAAAGATAGACTATCATGAAAAAAAAAAAAAAAAAGATAGAAAGAAAGAAAAAAAAAAAGAAAAAAATAAAAAAAAAGTTTGTATTCATTATTTCTTGGCCTTAAGAAAACGTGCCCATCAATCCATCAAAAACGAATTTTATTCTGTAATATTAACGTTTAAGGCTATGCTCTTCTGGCGTATTGATTCTCCATAGGCAGAAGGACTCTGAAATGGAAACAATTTTAGAAATGTAGTTTTCAGTTTTCTTAATATTGTATGTTCCTGTTATGAAAGAAAATGGCTTTTCCTTTACCCTTCTCTCCTTCTGTACTATATATATTAATCACAGGAAAGTTGGCCAAGTTTATCTCTTGTGCAACTCCAAGGACTTTACATCTCTAAAACATTTCCACAACCAGTTTGTTTCTTAATATAACTAAATGCCATCAAGTCTTTATTTATAAATATTGCAGGAAAATTGTGACCCAAAGTCAGGATTACAATCAGGATTTTTTATTTTATTTTTCATTGAGCCCCCACAAGCAGGGCAACAACTGAGTCAGGACATAGTTAAACATATGCTTAGCTTGGACTGTGCCCATAAGAATTCGAGCATTTACTACTTCTAAAGCTTGGAGTTAAACATGAGCTGAAAGCTTTCCTTCATTTATATAATTGGGGGATGTTTGTGCAAAAGGAAGGTGAATCTTCAGCTGCTTTGGAGCCAAAATCATGTATTCAAATGAGCTTTGGGTTAGAGATCGTTGCAGAAATAAATTGTACAGATTTGGACAAAGTTCTAGGGAATTAATCTCCAGACTTCTAAAGTTGAGGATGGAATTGGAATGGCAGCTAAAATCTCCTCACATCTCTACAGCTGGAGCCTCTATATCGTGGCTAACATACATGAATGCTTCCACTGCCAGTGCTTCTAGTGTGTGACGTGGTTTGAAATCTGTTTTTCCCTGTTGGGGAACAGAAGGTTTAGGTCTCCAGCTCTGTCAGTTTGACACCTCTTGACAGCACAGTCCTCCCTCTTTGGCACTGTTTTTCTTAGCTTTTCTTTCAAATGTCTCCTGCTTTTTGAAGAAAGAAATCACTTAATTCATGATGGCTGAAATACAGTCCTGTACAGATTGCCAGCATATGATCTGTGCAACCCTATGGCACTGTCTGCCAGGATCTAACATGGGGCCTTCAAAGAGGACTTGGGAGACATTTTAGAGGTGAATGGGTCTTCTTCTGGACCACTGCCTACATGAGAACTTTGGTGAAGGGGAAAAAACCTCACGTGAAATAATATAACAGATTTCATCCAATATGCTGTTATTTATATAACAGTTACTGATAACCCACAGAAGGTCTCTGAGCATGCCTTACCATAGAAGATTGTGTAAACAGGAACACTTGATAGACGTGTCCTCTTGAGCCAATAAAAAGAACAAATGTAGCTTGTTTATAGACTCTGCTAAAATGAGATCTAAATAGCATTAAAAGAAAAGGAGGAGGAAACTTATTTATAAACTCTGCTTCCACACTCAATAAAAGTCTGCAGGCTAAAAGTGTGAAAAGCCTTCCACCATACGGGTTTGCAAAACATATGGAAAAATAAAGATGTATATGTTTACAGAAAATATCCCAAACTCTCAGGCTGCTCTCAGAGCTCAGGCGATGAGCATGGTTGATGGGTTCCATGGTGTCTCTGTACAACTCATTATGTCAAGCACCCATCTTGGCTCAAAGATTACAGACATCCCTGCCTGCATATCACTGCTGTGATTAATTCTGTAATCCACAGGAGGCAGAAGTGCCATGCAGACAAGGCAACAAAAATTAGTTGAAAGGAAAACTGGTTCCAGCACTTCTTCTGCAGAGCTGTGGGAAAATGGGATTCTTAGTTTCTGTCAATTAATTACAGCCACCACCAAACACATATCTCTGAAGTATTACTACAAGATTTAATTGATTTTGAAACACCTCACAGTCTCACACATCTTCCCAGTTTGTCCAACTCAGTTACCAGCCATTTGTACCAGCACTGTACAAATCACCTCCCTGAAGTTTAGCCTTCAGTCATGCAGAAGTGCTGTGAGCAAGATTAGATACCTTGTTGTCTGTGGCCTGCCTGTTCTATTCATTCCTATATGCTTGCTCTGGGGCTCACAAAACAGGGTGACTTGTGTTGCAGAGATGACTCAGGTTTCCATGTCATTTTTTAGCATTTAGTCTTGGCAATATTTTAGAAGGTGGATTAGAATCATAGAATAGCCTGAGTTGGAAGGGACCCATAAGAATCATCAAGTCCAGCTCCTGGCACGGCACAGGTCTACCCAGAAGTTTAGACCATGGGACTAAGTACCACATTGACCACATCTGAGTCTGAGACATGATAGGGAAAAGGCAGAAAGGAATAAGTGACACAAGGAAAAAAAAAAAAAAGATGATTAACATTGAAGGATCTGGAAACTTAGACATGAAAACTGTTCTCATTCATGACAGAAATGAAACAGCGCCATTTCCCTGTGTTTGGAATGGGAAATAAACATTGTCCCCCAGACAAATTTACTATGGCTTCTTTTTAAAGCAGGTGCTCTTATGCAGTATTCTTCACTTAACCGAAACATTTTAAAGTTAGGATAGATGCCTTATTGGGACTGCTCTCAAAGAAGTGATTTTACCAATGTTAATGAACAGTAATGCCTGATACTTAATCAGAATAGCATTGTAGGGGGGGAAACCAATGCAGCAGAGATGTGCATTTAATGATGCCAAATGATTAACTGATGATTAACCAGGGGTTGAAATTCTGAGCTCTGGACTTTTAATAAAGTGCCAAATAAAGATTAAATGGAAGAAGAAAGACTAGTCAACAGAGAAACTCCGTAAGCTTCCATTTTATTACTGTCTCTTTACTCAGTGGAGAGTGTTTTGTGTGTGTTTTTTTGTTTGTGTTGTTGTTGCTGTTGTTTTTGTGTATATGTGTGTGTGTTTGTTTTTGATTTTGTTTTTGAGTCATATATTTGTGCTCTCACATAAAATCCTGTAATAGAGATGGACATTTAGGATACAATATTAAAACGTGCTTAATGGATTTGAAATCTTGCCTGTTATCAGGTTGTTCTCCATGTTACTTAACTTTGCAATGCATTAAGGGGAATCCTAACTATTTACAGCCTCACTTTTAAATATAAATAGATACCTTTGTTACATCACTTGTCTTAGCTACATTAAAATTCCTCTGCAAAATATTTAGTAACTTCACAATTTGCTGACCTCATCCTGCAGATATTATTCCATTTGGATAATAATTACTCAGGAAAGTAGCATTACTGAAGTCAATGGGCAGAGACACCGATGCTACCCTGCCATGAATGTGGGTCATGGAATGGAAACTGGTAATAGTCAAACTACCTTACTGACTCCAGAGGACTTATTAGCATGCAATGGAAGATCTCAAGGTGGTTCTACTCTCCAGAGCTAATGATTAATGCCAGATATTAGCATCATGCTTGTTCAAATACAGTCGATCACTGTCATACAGTCAAATACAGTCAAATACAGTCTTGTTCAAATACAGTCGATCTCATCAGCTGCACAAAGTATTTAATTCCTGTATAGCACCATGTGATAAGTTTTAACTTCTCTTTTGGACAGGAAGAAGCAATAGGTACTTTAAACCAGTGTGTAGGAGGAAAGTGTCCCCTCAGGAAACAGAAAGCAATGAGAAGTAATAAATTACCTTCATTTTTTTCCACCACCAGAGGCCTGAACAATCATAGGGGCCTGAAGAACTGAGCTCCAACTATCCTTGCACTTGTGTAGTGCTCAGTGTTATTGTGCGAAGGCAGCATATTATTGCTCAACGGTCCATGAGCAGTCGCTTCATGGTGCTTTCCAAATGTTCCATTGCAAAGGGACAGGAGGACTACTCGGCACCTTTTCCCCAGAGATGCTCTGGGGAAGCTGCTGTGTACAGAAACTGCTGTGATAAGGTGATGAATTTACCATGAACTTGCCATGACTGAAGGAAGTGCCAGCTGAGGCTCAGATTCTATGACAAAATAAAGATTGCTTTAATGAATTGATCTATAATTTTGTGGGTATTTCAGAAGCAAAAACAAACACCAAAAAAAAAAAAAAAAGACAATAAAAGAACAATAAAAATAATATCTTCATCATCTAGACTTGAAATTAGCAAGATTGCTTTATCAATATTAGTTACTATAAATAGTCCATTGCTTACACCTTCACCCCTTGGTGCTGTAGTTGAGGACTGATTTTGAAATTATTATAGTTGCCATATTTAAAATGAACTTCAAAGAAAGTGAGGACAGCTCAGCACTTTTAAACATCAGTTTTTTTTAAAGTTATTATGTCATAGCTGATGACACTGCCTAAGTAATTTCTCAGGTACTTTTACAGAGTAAATATCCATGTACTTAACCTACTGGTAATTACATGCAGAAATATTCTTTGAATAAGAATAAATAAATAAATAAATAAATAAAAATCAGTCCAGATATTTAATATTCATGGTGTTTGGTTTTCTGCAAATTCAGGAAATACTGGACTGCAGAATGTTCTGGTGATGCTAGTTAATTTTCATGAGTGTAATGAGTGAATGACTGTAAACACCCTTACCATGCAGTGAAATACATATTTTTTTAAGCTGTGCCATGGAGTTTCCAGTAGGTTATTCTTTATTATTATTAATATTATTATTTTTCCCCATGTTTCAGCTACTTATATGTACATATATAATAATAATAATAATAATAATAATAATAATATACTTGACTGGTTTTCTTCTACAACTGGGAATATACATGTAACACTGCAGGGGGGAAGTGATAAGATCAGGGCCCTTCAAGCCCTACCACCCACCTCAGCCCCCAACTCCAAAAGGGAAAAAAAAAAAAAAAAAAGCTTAAAAGAAAGCTGCTTCATAGCATGAACATGAAGAGCATTACCTACTCACATTACTGATTCCTGTTCTTCCTCTTTTCTGGTGAGTTGCTTTCACAGGATTTCAAATTTTAACAAAACTAACCAGTGGCATTCAAGACATCTGTGTTCTCTCTAGCCTCAGTTTTGGACAGTTTGTGGGGTTGTATCCACACTCCCTCAAATGTAAATGGCTTTTTGAAAAACTCTTTTGTGCTGAATTGCTTGTTTCATTCTTGTGATGCATTCAGAGGTGAAACCTGTGACCACTGGCAGAGACTTCCCCTTTATTTCATCTCCCATTGACACTGCCTAGCCTGCAATGCTGGGCACCATTATCAGGAGAGACTTGTTTGGATAAGGGGATGACACAATATAACAGTCATAGCCCATTTACAAATCCAACACAGGCGGCTTAACATAATAATAATAATGAAAAAAAAATCAAACATAAAATAATGGAAAATATGTGTATTGTTTGCTCTGTTTGACATCATAAAAAAAGGTGCACACTTGGGATGTTTATGCCCCAGATTGTTATTTTCTGATAATGTACCTGGTTAAAGCAAAGTTTTCCCTCTGGATGCATATATAACACTTAGATAAGAACAATTCACAAAATCCTATTATAGCGCTGCTGTACACAAACACATTTTCAGATGCTTCAGATAATATCAGGTACATATGTACAAGAGGAAAAGGTATTTCTACGAATATCATTATTGGTGGCATATCTGCTTAAGTTTCCATATGCACTGGGGGCTCTTTCTTTGAGGCAGACACTAGAAATATATTAAATATATATATATGATCTTTGTTTTGAATTGACATTATTTTAAACAACAAACAAACTTGTTAGGAATCCTTCTCCCCTCTAGCTACTATGTTTCCTTCTTTCTCCCCAGAAACCAAATCATCACCTTTAGATCTCCAAGGTACTCTTACTTTTAGTGTATGTTGAACTTTATCCAAGAGGAGAACTGAAGGAGAATTTTGAACTGTCAGGAAACATAAAACGTAACTTTTTCTTGCCTTTTAACGGATTTTAAGAAAAGTAAAATTTCTAGGTCTTACTTTGGAAGACACTATGTCACTGCTGTTGCACTACTCTGAAAGACTCTCACAGTACCCTACCCAGCTCTGTGGAAACCAATAGCTGTGTTATTGAACCACTGCTTCTGTGTTTCTACAGACACGTGCTGTAACATCTAGATCCACCATGGACTTCTTGGGTGACCTCTTTCAAACAGGTTAGTCTATTTGTCATCAAAACATGTCGATAGTCTTGAGGAAATTTCTAGCTTTGCCTTTAAATTCCTTTTGGAAATTCATTTCTCAACTTGTGTTTTTGTTTTCCCAGCTGTGCCTAATAAATTTTAAACCAGTACTAAAGGACTTTGAGACATACAAGCCTTCAAAAGGCTAGTGGAGTACAATCACTGCTGATCCTTAAATACAAAGATAGATTGGTTATCATCGGAACATATTATCAGCAGAATTTAATCTGGATGTTTAGAAGTTTGCTGGGAAATTTTAAGATAATTCTGTAATTGTTTTAAATCTTTTTGTATTTAAAATATGTTTAAACATACCTGGTTGTGTATTTTATTAAAATATTCACGCTATTCAAATATTCAAGCTAATTAAAAATAGTTCACACTGGTCCTATTTCTTCCATCCAAGAATCATCTGTACGTGCTAAAGGAGATAACACCACAGGCTATAGAACAGACAGTATTACGTGAAGACTAAAAATCAGCTTTTATAATTATAACACGTTTTGTCTTTAACTCTGTTCAGCTGTATTCAGCAAAATATTTATAATCTTTTAATATTTTATAGCACTTATGGAAGAAAACATTTTCAATAAGAAAATAATTAACATATTTTAGTAGATTTAACCAAGAGCTTAAACTAGAAATAAGTATTACATTCTGTGCTTTGTGTAGAATATCTTATAAACTTTTGTAATTGGAAAGTTGTAAATTCAATGCATTTGTAAAGCTAGGAACCATTTGGTCAAGAATCAAGCAACTAACATGAATGTCTCCTGGAAGAACAAGACTCCTTGTACTAGACATCCAGCTGGTATAGACATTATCATAATCTCACAAAAACAGATTTTATAAAATGTGCTTTAGAAAGAATCCTGACTTTCAAAAATGTAAAGAGCAAAGAGTAATGTAAGAGTATGTTAACAGAATATATCATAAACAGATCTCATTCCACACTCTAAAAAAACTTCTGGTTGAAATCACATCAAAACTTCCTGATGATTTCTTATTGAAAGCATTTTCTTGTAAAAGTTCTCTAAGCTTTTGAATTTGTAGAAACACATATTTATGGCTCAAAAGGGCTCCAGAGGAGAAGGTGATTACTTCTGTACTACTTGTGTTTTTCTCTTAACCTCATAGATGCTTTTTGTTTGATCTCCTGATAACCATGAAATAGTAAAATTCTTTTGAGATATCTATCTGTAAGTATTGGATTTTAGTTTGTACATGATACGAGCCTAACCTGTAGGTGCCTTATGAAGCAGTCATAGTAAAATAAGTGTGATTCATTTCACCACATTTTACTGTCTAGCAGAGAGAAGTCTCATAGGCTCCCCCTGTAGTAAGTATGGAAATACTGATGGTTTCGTCCCTTAGGTTTTTCTATTTAAGATGTCAAGCATATGAGATGAAGAAAATCAAAGCAAATCCTGCTACAAATACCTGTCTATCTAAGGGGACATTTTAGCTGAACCATTCTAATGAGATGCAGAATTTGTACAGCTGAAGACAAGATGAGCCTTCCAGACAGTAAGCAGGAAAAGGACAGTATCTCCACAGGGTTCTTTCTGGGAAGAAATTGTGTCAAGCTACCTTGAAAGTCTAATCTTACATATATAGTATCTATCTTTGACAGCTTTACAGGGCTTCCGTCTTTTTCTTAAAAGAAATGAGAGACTTAGCTCAGTGTTGCTTCAGGAGGCATCCAAATTCAGAGGCATGTATATAGTTGTATCATCTTTAATTATCATAGAGTCATAGAGTCATTAATATTTGAAAAGATTCCTAAGATCATTAGGTCCAACTGTACATTAGCCTATCACTACCAAGTCCACCATAAAAGTCTTTAAGTGCCACATCCACATGTCTCTTAAATATCTCCAGGGACGATGACTCCACAACTTCCATAGGCAGCCTGCTCCAATGCCTAACCACCCTTTCCATGAAGAAATTATTCCTGACATCCAGTCTAAACCTCCCTGACACAAGCTGAAGGTGTTTCCTCACATCTTAGTTTAGGAAGCTTGTAGAGACCTTGCCTGCCATAATGAACAAAAATGGACTGTAATGATAGAGTTAGACCATTAAAAAGAGTAGTTATTAACAACAGCAAAACTGAAAAATGACAGTTTACAGTTATATAGTTTATATAGTATCAAGTGAAGACTTCAGTAAATTGCATTTTCATTGTACATGTAGCACATTGTACTTATTAATTTAGGCTTAGTGTTTTTAAAGCAGATTCTTACATGTTCTGATAACTTAGCAGAAAAATTGAACCATTATTCTTGCTTGCAACTTATATTAGTTATAAAACCTTTCCTATTGATTAAAACAA
>NC_048926.1:7681544-7702339 GCF_011077185.1 Oxyura jamaicensis | reverse complement strand
AAAAGAAAAGAAAAGAAAAGAAAAGAAAAGAAAAGAAAAGAAAAGAAAAGAAAAGAAAAGAAAAGAAAAGAAAAGAAAAGAAAAGAAAAGAAAAGAAAAGAAAAGAAAAGAAAAGAAAAGAAAAGAAACAGCTAAAGCTTGTGTACATAGCCTGCTGAGGAAAACTGCAATGTTTTTCTCCTGGTCAGTACATTTGGTAATGCTTCTTAAAGACCAAATCTTAAAAAGGCTCTTTTGAGATGCTGAAGACTTTTAAGAAATAGAAGTTCACTGGAATTTACTGCAAACAGAATTTCAGCTTGTGTTAAGCCTTATGAAAGTAAATGGCCTGAATAAATGTAAAAGTGAAAACCTTGTCTTGAAAGGGACTCAGACACACACACAAAAAGGCTAGTTAGAAGTATACTAAATATGTATTAAATTATCTGTGTAGTCCAAGCTATGTTTCTAAGGCCATGGAGGTGTTAAGGAATGGATGACAACAGCTTATTTTGAATCCAGATAAGCCTGAAAGAGGTGCAAAATTTTCCTTGCCTAAAGTTAAAATAATTCTCTGAAACAAAGAGTCATCTTTCCTTCTGCTTAGCTTTACATGTCCAACAGCTCTTCTAGTTCATCCCTGGGAGGTTGCAGCAACCAGATGCCTATGAATACGGACTGAGAATAAAAGACTGTATCACTCAAGATAAAACAGCAGTATTCTGTAGCTTAGCATTATTTCTATTATGTGATGACATTACTGAGATGACATTAGAAAAGGCAACTTGGAAGCTTTGTCACAAAATTCTTCTTGGTCAGTTTTACCAGAATGTTGAAATGTTATTGTCATGTAAATGGCTGATGGGTTCTACTCTTTAACTCCAGCTTTTTTTTTTTTTTTTTTTTTTTTTTTTTTTTTTTTAGTATATATACTTGGAGAGGACAATGAGGCTAAAATTTGGTAAACAAAGATAAGTAATGGGATTTAATGCAGATTTAAGGTTCTTGATATTCATTGATTTGCCTGTCTCAAGACAACTGCTTGACTGACTTCTTTTGATTAACTGACTTAAAGGCTTTCTTTGGTTTCATAGGATTTATTTAAGATTAGTCACATTTGCCCACTTATAAATTGCTTGGGTTATCCGTGATATACCAAATAGGACTCACCAACCCTTTAATGAATTTTGCCCATCTATAAATTATTTTAATTACCTATGATACAGTATTACTCGTCTGCTACTTATTTTTATAATATAGTACTTGGTTCCCTCAAGAGTCAGTTGACTCTCTGAAGTGTAATATCTTTCAAAAACCCTTTATAGAGAAATATGCAGGAGACTAAAATACTTGCTGTTTGTGTACTGTTTTGCTTTTAATTTAGGCCTCTTTTCCTGAGAATAAAATCATTGTAGCTAAGAATTATCCATTTGTTCTTTTCCAACTTTAAATATGACATGTCAAGGAACCCAGTTCAGGAGACTAAAATCAGAGAATCAGATATTAAGATTTAACTTCTACCTTTTGTAATTTCTTCAGATTATAAATAGATTCTGTGTTTTTAAATAAAATGAAATGGCACTCAATAACTTGAAATAACTCCCTCTAGCCTCGCAGCATTATTAGCGGTGAAGAGCACCTCATGGTAATCTTTAATTTGATTATTAGTTCTAGGAAAGCAGGAGCTTTTTTCATCACAGGTTCATATACAGTTTTTGAAATGGGGAACAGAAATCCAGCTTGGGTAATACAATATCAAGCAGATTGGAAGGAATTGTAATCATGAACAGAAGGGGAAGACATATAGATGGTTATAATGTAATGTGAAAAAGGCATCATGACTTTTATAGGAGGTGGTTACAAAATTTATTAGTTCTTTTAAAGAGTTAGCAAGCATATGGATAAAAGCAAAGTTGTATTTTTGAAAAGTCCCATACTAAAAGCCTGTAAAAAAATGGGTATTGTAGAAAGAAATTGGAAAGACTTTTTGCAGGTTAATAACTGCTTAAAGAGGTAGATGTGAAGTGTAGGAATAAATGGTCAGTATTCTTAATGGAGGGAGGTGACCAAGGAACTCCCACAGGGATCCTTTATGTTGCAGAGGAGAAAAAATCTGCTGATGGTATTGAGGTAGTCAGGGTAATAAAAACAAATCTGACAACCAAGAGTACAGATCTCATGACACTGAATGATTGAGCAATAAAATGGCAGGTGAAATTCAGTGCCGATAAATGCAAAGTAATGAAAAAGGGGGAAAAAAACTAGCTATATACAAACTGTGCTAGGCTGTCATCTCTCAGAAAAGAGATCTGGGAGGCACAGAAGACTGTGCCACCAGGACTGCAGCTTATTTCTTGGCAGTCAAAAATGTAAATAAAAGATCAAACATCATTGTGACATTATCAATATGAAGTGCAACTATGTTCTGAGTCCTGCATGCATTTCTGTCTCCTCCCTACTCCAGGCTAAGAAAGGGTGTAGTAAATAGAAAAGGGAAAGAAAAGGACAATAAGAAATGTTCACAGTTGTGAAACAACTTTTGGTTTTCTGTCTTTTCATGATAAAGATGTGTAAAACCATGAATGACATGCAGAATGGAAAATGGGCATGAATTTTCAGTGTTTCTCACACTATTGGAAGTAGATGGCATGAAATGACATGATCAGAAAAGCAAACCAAAACGAAGGCCTTTACTGAGTATCAGAAGCACAATTTAGGTAAGCAGTTACTAGAGGCTGTGGCTGTATCTGCTGAGCACTCATGTATGCATTTAACTCATGCAAACACACATGCACCTATCTGTCTACATAAAGTATGATAGTGACACATTTCCCTTTTCTGCATAGATGTTTATAGCATTTACATCAGAATAATATCTACTTATTGAAATGCACATATGCTGTGTGTCTCTGTTTATATGTGCATATATTTATGTTGGGGCAAACAAAGAAAGATTCAATTTCTAACTTCAGCAATCCTTTGAGGTGCTTAAAGAAAGGATTTCACTGGACAAAGCACTTCATCTTCAGCCAAAGGGAGAAAAGAGCTCTTCCTTTTTATTTCTCTGTGCTTTTGAGTGACACACATAGAAAGATGCAATGATGCAGATTGCAATCTCCCTCTCCCAGAGCAAATCCAGAGTAGATAGACCAAAGGTAGCCACTTCACTCCTGGTGTACAGCAGCTGAGATGAGAGCAGACCCTTGCCACACGACGTTTGATGACAACTTGCCACTGCAGAAGTTCTGGAACAAGAGATTACAGCCATGTGACTGAAACTCTGAAAGTTTCTGACATTTAATATCAGTAATTAAGAGTTCAGATTGGTGGCTGAATCAATAACCCTTTGCAATTATTGATCAGGAGCTGCCATCCTGCCAATCATGGAGCACAGCTGACCTTATGAAAGCTGATCTATGCTGCTAGCGCCGTCACTGTACCACCTCCTTAAGCCCTTATACCTCAGAAGTGCTTAAAAAGCCTTGTGGCTGCTGCCACCAGGATCTTCTCTGAGGGCAGGGCTGCCACTGAAGCCTACCCGGGCACAGATAAAACTTCAAAGTCCTGAAAGGCAGGACAGTGTGAGAAGCACTCCTTCCCCACAGACCAACCCACCTCTCAATCTGCTGCCTTTCAGCTGCCAACCCAGAGCAGCTGTCCCCTCTCCCCAGACTGAGACAGCACCATCCATCCTCTCCCACGTGTAAACATGAAAGAGCTTGAGCACCCTTTGCAGCCCAGAAAACTTCACACACCCGTACAGTGAAACTGATCTGTCATCCCTCCTGTAGATGGTGCCTATGGAGGCATTGCTGTGCTCCAAAGGACAGCACCACACCATGACCTGTGGGTGGGAGGCACTTACCTGGATGTGCAAAAGGTGCTGGGCTAGGGAAATGACCAACTGAAAAGTTCAGCTGGGCACCAGGGTTGTTTTTTCACCCATGGATCTTTAATGGCTTACATAAGAAAAGGCTTTAGGTTTTATTTCCCAATTGAAGTGCAGAAGAAGCAGTAAAGTTGCTGTATGGCAATGGTTAAAAATACAATACAAATTCTACTACTACTACTAACAATTCTCAACTTTTGGAGTATGACTTAATGCAACAACCCCACCCTGAACTAGTGTATCAGCAAACATAAAATTTTTAATTCACAAATATTTCTCTGGGGCCTTATGAAAGTAATAGTTTGGTTGCTTTATTTACCACAAGGGCTTTTGACCCCACTTGGACTATATCTGCCATGGTTAGATGTGTTCAGAGACTCTTTTGCCTAAGTATTTTCTCACTCTGTTTGTAGGGGCACTAAGGTGCATTGGGGAATGTTGTTCAACAAGACAATACATCCAATGAAGGGGAGTGAACACATGAAGCATCCCATGAAACGTGTGAAACCTGTGACTCCCTTGAAACGCCCATGGGACATTCTGAATCTATATATTTCCGATTTTATTTTATTATTTTTTTTTTTTTTTAAGATGTAAAACAGCATATGATCTATTTTCCTACCAGCTTCACTAGTAGTAAAGGGATTCTGCAATCTCTGCCATTTCTTTCATTGTCAATCAAATGGACCCCCTATTAAAATGGAGTTTTAAAAGACAAGCCAATATTCAGAGCCTTCCCTCTCTGTGCCTTGATCCATGCCCATGAGTGGCATATGACAGAATTTCCCATCCTCCTTCATATACTGCATTTCTTCAGCCTGTTTTAATGCCTAACCCAGAAGAATTAATAGTTACTTAACCTTGTGGACTGACATAGGTAAATATTTTTAGACTAGGAGATATCTATAGATCTGGATTTTGGTCTTTAGAGAAATTAACATCACATAAGGACTTATGTAGGGAGAAAATTTGATTAAATTTTAAATTAAGAAATATCTGCAGAAGCAGATGTCTATAGAAAGCAGGAGGAAACGACATGCACTTTAGTTATCTTCCCTTCTCTTGAGACAGCTCCCCTCTGAGCTGAACCTTCTGAGACAGGACATGGACAGATTGCACCTCCTTCAGCAGGGAGCTGGGAGCAGCAGAAGCTGGAGGATGCTGGAAGTCTGCTCAATCAGCTAATGGAAATCAGCTTTGTTGATTTACAGACCATATTGAGTATGCTACTGGCTGCGTGCAGGCAGGTTTAGCTACGGATGAGAAAAAGTCACCCTCTCTCCACTGTATGCTGCCCAGTTAAGCCCGGTCATTATATCAATCTTAATTCAGTACCATGCTCCACTTTCCCATGGCAGATACAGTTAAGTTAGAAAGCATTGCCAAAAGAGAGAAAATGAGGTATAAGTTGTCACTCACCTGAAGGCTGTTTCAGCATAACGTGTTTTTAATGTGAGAACGTCTAGCTTACAGTCAAGACTGTAAGCCTGGGCAGAGCCAGCCCAGGCTTCATTGCAAGTTTTTTTCACACCTGTTTAGTATCCTTTAGAGCTAGTCATTTTGGGCCAAAGCTAAGAACACATATAGATAGACATCCAGCAATCCTTTGTATCAAAAAGGGGATCTTAAGTCTTCCAAGATCTTCAAGACTGAGAGAAGAGTTTCCAAAATGTAAATGATTTTCCTTTTCTGCCAACAAATAGCAATAGATGCTAACATTACCTGAGTTTGTTGTGACCCAAGCCGGGACCTGGGATGGATATTTCTGCTGCTGAGCTTGCCTGGGTATAAAGGTACCTTTTGTCTGATATAAGGGCTGAGGCCTTGAGTCCACTCTGTCTTCAGGGAACATGGTGTTTCCTATTGCCTGTGTGAATACATAAAGAGCTTTCCCATTGAATGAGGAAAAAACTTATGCAAAGAAGATGCAAGATAGCAATGTTTCTTTTGGTTGCAGTTTTAGAATTAGATACCTGAATTCCTTGTAAGTCCAATATAAAATGCATGGACTTGATTCTGATGTTAGCTGTTACTTTCTCAGAAACATGATGCTCCATCACAAATAAAATATATCCATGTGCTTCAGTAAGGTACCTCAAACAAACACACTTCTGCATGGTTTCCCCTGCAAATAAATGTATATGGATTCCCAAACAGGAGGAAATTTCACCAAACTGCACTGAAACTTAAGCAAAGATTCGGGAAGAGTGATCCAGACTGAGGTGGTCATAAATATTTGTTGTCCTTACAAAAGCCCCTGTTTTCATATGCTCCTTGTTTCCTTACCTGTGGTAAGGAAATATGGCCAGCAAGTGTGTGCCTTTCCTTATGCTTTGAATATACATTCATTTTTTTGTGCAAACACAGCCTCAGCTGTTCTGCTCCTCAGCATCCTGTATGCAGAAGTGGAGATGACACTTTCCTATCTCCAAGAGCCTGGTAGTGGAGGTCTTCATGATTTTGACAGATGGTGCCTTGGAATTCAGGGGAGGAAATCAGCTGGTAATCTGGATTTAGAGAGCTACACAAACTTCATTTCATGCATCACATTGGGACAAACCTCCTGGTGCAAGTTCCTCAGGTTGGGAGCTTGCCCAGGGAAGGGTTTGTAGATACTTCATTTCACATAGTGGCTATTTCAATTTTAGCCACTTTCCTGCATAGGGAAAAATGGCTTCATTTTACAAATAATGGCAGAATGCATCTAAGGAAAGACAATTTAAACAGATAGATTTTGGCTGATGTTTAAGAACTATAATAAATAATCTCCTCGTCACCCACGCCTCCCCCTAAAATCTACATACCTTTCTGCATATTTTATAACAAACTCTAATAAAGAAATAATCCAAAATGGCACCTGTTAAAAAAAAATAATAACCCCAAAATGTAGGTTATTGAAATATGAGTGTAATATAGAAAAGATAGCAGTGCTGATATTAACGACCTATCTGTCTCCTGGTGCACTTAAAAAAGTCTCTCTTGTATTTTATTTTATTTTTTATTAGAAACTGTATCATTAGCTCTAAAAGATCTCACTGTGAAGGGTGAGGAGAGAAATCTGACTTTTTAAAAGCTAAATTCAGACAGACCTTTTTTTTTTTTCCTTACAAAAAAAAAAAAAAAAAAAAAAGGATTTTTCATAAACATTTTTTCCCTCCGGCTGGAATATTAGGACAGTATATTAAATTCCCGCCCCCAACTCCACAAAAGGAAGACCCAGCTACATTTACATAATAATGTCCCTACTGTGCTTTTGACAGATGGGTTTCATCGACACAGACATACTGTTAGGGGCTTAGCGATAGATTAAAAAAACAACAACTATACAGTGTAACATAATAAAAGTGTATTGTAATGTACATCATAACTTTTGGCCAAGGTTAAATTTCCAGTTGGTGTATGAAAGTCGTATTCCATTAGACAAAATAGATGTCATGCTGCAAAGCATTAAAGATGAGTTGACTGAGCCATTTGTTTTTATTTATATTACATTTTCCTTGATTCTATTTATGCAGCGGACAATAAATAAATAAATAAATCCTTCAGCTCCCCCTTAGTCTCCTATACCACTGCACCACAGTGTTACTGACCCTGGGTGTTTCCACGTGAGTCTGCCCACAGTGCAAGGTGCTGTACATATGCACAAGAACCACCTGCTGTGGTTGCAGCAGTCCCATGTAGATACACCTGAGAGGGATACAAGCTCCTGAATGGCCAGCAACAAACCCACAGCAGTCCTGGGTTGACTGAGCAACAGCCTGGCCTGCCACACTACTCCAGTCACTTCTGTAGCAAGGGCTGGTTCCTCCTCTACTCTGCTTATCATTTCAGAGGACAGAAAAGAATCCAGGCCTCAGTTTGCCAGCTGAGCTGCCATGAGATCTTAATTGTTCTCTCTCCCTGCTGTCTGCCCTACACCTTACAGAATAATCTGTAGTACCGAGATGCCCCTAAGAGAGATTCAGATGAAATTATTGGGGTGGGGTGCGTAGTCCTACCCCAGGAGCACTGTCCATTACACTACTTGCTCTGGGTCACTTCACTTCTGCAGCTGCCTCCAATCCTCAGGAGAGTCTCCAAAAGCCTCTGAAGAGAAAAGAGAGCAGCATGTGTCTTATTTTTATTGGTGTTGGTTCTTTTCTTTTCTCCAAGCTCCAGCAAATTTGTGCCTTTCTTCAGTAATGGTTTTGTGCAGCTTCACAATAAAAGTCATTTACCAAAGAGACAGAGGAGTTTTCTCTGCATGTCTCCCTGAAAGGTACTCTTGGTTGCAAGAGCTTCACAGTCTCTTTTTAATGTCAAGTTATATGGTTTTGGGGGCTTTCCCAACTCCATCAATCCCCCTGACAGCACAGACACTTTGAGTGGAGTGGTGAGGACAGAGCTGATAAACTGCAGCCTCCTCCGGTATTGGCCTCTGTCCAACGAGACAATAATGCTCTCCCCAGAAAGCAGTTTATGCTCTGTATAAAAATGTTTTCCCACCAGGAGGTGGTAGTCAAGATGCACATGGGGCTGGGTGCTACCTGGCTTCACATGAGGCTGTTCTTGCTGGTGGCACCATCCTTCTTTTACAACCTCTGAGGCAATGGCCTAGGCCTGTTGTTTCTCCAGTTGTCATGACAATGAGCAGCTAGGGGCCTCATCCTACCTCAAAGGAGCTGTTGTGATGCCCTAGGCAGCCTGGAAATGTAGGAAGAACTGTAGTGAAAATCCCTGAAAGGAGCTACTCACTGGAGAGGAAGGGTGAATGGGGGAAAAGAAACTTCTGATGATTTGGGAAGAAAATGGTTAATAATGGAGCTGGTGGACCTGCTCCATGCCACACTGGGCTTCAGTCAGTGTCTGCCCATTGGCATAAACAGAGTATGACACAGGTAGAAGGAATTCCTGGGAGAAGTGGATGTGGGAAAGTGCTAGAAGGAAGGAACTGGATTTCTCACTCCATGTGGAGGAAGTTGATGGACTAAATCTACTCCTCTGTTTATACCTTGTTTTTACGTAAGAGTAAGAAATTAAGCCCAGATCATCCACCAGGCACAACAGACATATTCTTCCTTTTCTACCACCTCCCATGGACTCCAGAAAAGAGCTCTGAAATAGTACATGTATAATTAATATCTGGGTAGGCTGGTGTTCCTGGTTCCTCTTCTGGTCACGATAGAGACACTGTAAGTACCTGTCCAGTAAAACAAGTCATTGGGATGGATATGAAAACAGTGAGGTATAGACAGTATGTTTTATTTTCCATTCTTTACCCTGCATTAAAAATATAAGAGATCACAGAACCTTTTGGTTCTTGCCAAACTCAATTTCTATGTTGCCATAGCACCATGAACACATCAGAACCAAAACAACTTGATTTATCTCCCATTCTGGAAAGGGACACTCTTCCTGACATCACATTGCTGAAAATGACTCTTGAGATTCAAAACCAAACATACGTGCACACAGAACTGTATTTTGAAGTGGGTTAGCATTGCTCTAATCCATGCCACTCTTCATTTATGAGTAAAAGTATATTACATATACCAGAAGGAAGGATGTTTTTTTTGTTTGTTAGTTTGTTTTTGTTTCTTAATCACATTCTGAAGAGGTCATATATGAAATAAAGTCACAAGAAAAATATGTTTCTCTCTTTCTCTCTCTCTCTCTTTTTTTTTTTTTTTTTAATTATTAGAAGACTGTGCCACTATCTGCTTATAATTCGCTATTTTAAGCATCACTCCAAATTTATATAAATATATGTATATTTTTTTCTGGTTCAAGTTAAGTTTTAGTCTCTGGTTATTGGGGTATTTGCATTGAGAACCAGTTCCCTGTTTCCAGGTTGTTGATAAGGTGAAATCTAATTATGTTCTTGTCTTTGCACTACTGGAGATGTTTAGAACTTGTTTATACTCGCAGTCTCAATTCAACATCACTCTTGTGTTTTTTTGAACCTGCATCAACTTTCTCCACCTGAAGAATGTGTTAGTGTTCTAGTACAAAGTCAGCTCAGGGCCGCAAATGGTTAAGAAGAGGGAAGAGAATATTCTTGTGATGTGATCAGTTTAACCATGGGAAACTAAGTCAAATCATTTGAGAACAGTGATGTTTGTTAAACTTCCAATGGATCCAGTTCCATGAAAGATCTGTGACACTGAAATTAGCACCAGGGAAGCATCCAGCCATTCTTACTAATGCATTGCTCAAACTTGCAGGTAATTCTCTGACAGAGTTAGAGACAATTATTCCTTCCAACAAGAGATGGTAAGAAATTTAGTGATGTCTAAGCAGTACTCATTGTTTCCCTATGAAAGAAAACATCTCTTGTTTCAGAATCTAAATTATTTTATGCACTGGGTAAAAAAAGGATTCATCCATGCAGATAAGAAGATCCTCAGATGCTGCTGCGGGGCTAACTCAATTGCTTTCCTCCTGTGTCTGCTAAGATTGGTACCTCCTGTGCAAAAGCCATGATAAACAAATAACACTATCTTTCCAAATGCTCTGTCATCATCATCATCATCACAGGCCTCCTCCTGGCCACTGCAAGATGAAGGCCTGACCTTAAAAATGGCACCCTTGGCTCCGACCAAATGTGTCCTTT
This sequence comes from Oxyura jamaicensis, assembly GCF_011077185.1. NCBI lineage: Eukaryota > Metazoa > Chordata > Aves > Anseriformes > Anatidae > Oxyura > Oxyura jamaicensis. The sequence continues at coordinate 7,691,879 of NC_048926.1, read as the reverse complement.
CCTGTCTCTGCCATCTGTCTATTCATCTTAGTGACAGGCAGCCCTGGCTCTGCTCACTGCCCATCCACTATGCATAGACAAGTGTCTGCAAATGAACCACTTACATGTAGGCAGTTGATACCAGCCTCGGGAAAGTATTTGGAACATCACAGTAGGAAACAGACATTGCTTTTGTTCAGATTTAGGTTTTATTTCTTTCTGTGTTTATAAGAAAGAAAATTTTCTTCCTTGGGGGTAGTGCAGAAGTGAGTTCACCGTTTGTATGGGAGGACAGTTAAGGGACAATAAAAAAGGTTTCAGGGATGTGTCAAAGCAGAAGGGGCAGCATGGGGCAAAGACTGGAGACACCTGAGAGAGGAGCAACTTAGTGTGTTTTTTTTTTTGGTTGGTTGGTTGTTTTTTTTGAGACAAATCCTCCAAGGAGCGGTAAGACCATAGGGAAGGCAATAAATCATTGGAAGGCATTTGGGATTTGCTTTTTAAAGTCATCTGATTAAGCCATGCACCTCATGCAACCAGTAAAACACTGATTTTTTTTTTTATTTATTTATTTTTTTTTCTCACAAAAATCTTACCTCCTGGGAAGTTAAGAAAATTTAGAAACCAGCAATCACAGAGAGAGGAAATGAAGACCAGTAATCACAATGCAAAAAGACTGGGATTAATGTCTCTGCTGTGCCACAGGTTTCTTTTACAAATCTGGAGAAAATAAATTGACCTTTCTACACCTAAGTTTAACAGGTAGGGACTTGTGAAATGGATGTAACAACACTTATTTACTTTTCCAGAGCTTGGAAAGGGCACACAAACTGGAAGAATCCAATTTAAGGGCATCACTTTTCTATTGACATGGTTGTCTTAAGCTGGGTCACTGTAATCTGTACTACTATACCGTGATGTTCAGGCCCCAGATTTCACCACAAGTTCACACTGATTCCATTTCTACCAGGACTGCAATCAAGAATAATGTGCTGTCTGACAATTTCATACTGATCCTGTAAATATCTTCTGTCCTTGGTGCCTGAGAGCAGTGCTGTGCTCATGTTCCTTGGAAAATGTATCTGATGGAGGAGACAGGAACAAAAGGGGAAGTGTTAGACAGGATGTGGACAGCATATTTTAGGAGGGATATGAGGCATCTGGAGTCAAACAATTAGAGGGATAGGAATGGGTGAGGTGAGAAGGCTGCACTACAGACAGATTGGAGGATTGAGAAAGTGATCTGTGGGTCCTGGTCAGGAGCGGGGAGGAGGGCTCAGACAAGAGTGTCACTGTGTGTTGCTTGGCTGCTTCTCCAGATGGAGCATTTTGAGGCCAGGCGTCACTGACAGTTTGCCCATAAGTGGCACCCCAGCATCCGAGATATATTTATTAGGTAGGCACTATTAATCCTTCACTTACACGAGCACTTAAGTTCACTGACAATTGTTTAAAAGTCATTGATAACATTTAACAGTGGTAAGATGATCAGCTTTTTGTTTTGCCTCTGAGCATCACTAATGTAGGGGACAAAGCCAGAGGAATACAAAGCAGGCATCATATCAGTACAAAGATATTGGCATTTTGCTTTCAGTTTGATGATTATTATTTCAGCAATTATTGTGTCTAGACATCTCAAGATGAGGCTGGGGTCTGTTGGTGATCAGAATGGAACAAAACAGACTGCTTTGAAGAACTGGTCATATAAATGGGCAGGGCAAAGGGAAGGTAGGAGGAGAAAAGAGAAATGCAGGGAAGACATTTGTTCCAGGAGACACAGCAGGTCTCTGGCCAAGAGAAATAATATTCAAATCTCCTGATTACTAAACTGCTATTTGATCTAACTCCACAGACTTCTGGCATTGGGCTGTAGCATGACTGTCTAGTGTGACAGGAAAAATAAGGACTGCATTTTGGGATGAAGACATACTTCCTTAACAGAATTGTACAGCCCCATACAGACACTCTGTTGGATTGCTTCTCTTCTTCAGAGTCTTCTGGCAATGGTAAGTTTAGAGGGTCATCATGTTAGGGGAAAAGGCTGGGAAAAATGCATGCTTTGTATGAAAATACAGGGCACAAGGGAGTCCTGAAGGATATGAATAAAATGACATGACAGTTTGCGTAGTTCTGTAGAACTGGACAGTTCTTATGAAAATTGGGAGGTCTGGTTGCATTTTACCAAGGTGAGATAACAGTTATTGTCTGTATTTGAAATTATCATCTACCCTTTTGAAGAATGTTGATACCGTTCACCACTAATCAGAGCCACAGTATCTGGGGTCTACTGAACATCTGAATTGGCATGGAAACACAAGGTTGTTTCGGGAGGAGCCCAATTTCATACATACAGCTGTGGGACTGCTATTTGTGCAGCTCAGTGACACTCCCAGATGAACATGGCTTTGGAGCTCGTACTCTTCAGGAAGTGAAACTCTCCCCTTTCTTTCTCCAGAACCCATCACAAGACATTTCCACTATACCACCATTCAGGAATATCTTTCTAACAGTATTCTAGTGAGACAGAACTGGTTACTATGTACAGAAGAGAAGAAAGATGTCCAGAGTGGTGTTTAATAATTCAACCAACCTATTTGCCTATGAGTTTCTATGTGGTGACTGGATCTGGAAGTCTGGCATTTTGGATAATATCCCCAGATATCATTTCTGTGATTCTACTGTGAGGCTTTGGATATACGTGACCAGCAAACTACATATTTTAAAATGCAGAGCCAGGACTGGATTGGCCACAGAGGTGGTAAATCCAAGACTATGACTCAGAAACAAATGGAAACTTTACCTTAGCAAGGAACTGAGATCTTGCAGCAAACCAATGTATGGCATTTTAGCACAGTACATTGCCTAGATTTAGGTGGCAGCTTGTCACTGTGGAACCTTGTGCTGCCTTTCAGTTGTGACTAATGGACCTGTAGAGCCAAGTAGGTTCTTTGCACGGCTACTAGAGAGGAAAAAGAAAGGTGATCTTAGAGTTTATGTGGTTGAATAAAGCCCTTGAGCTTACAGCCTCACTTTTTCCACCCTCACTTTTTTGCTCTTGTTGCTGCTCCAGATTTCTTTTTGCCTTATAATTGAGATAAAACTGCAGCAAAGAGGTGAAATATATTGTCTCTGGGTTACACAGGTGGAATAATGGTGAAACTTTGACAGATTGCACCAAAGGTGGGCAAGCATCAGGATCTTGTGGCCTTGTTGTAGGCAGGATATCAGAGGGTGGAGTTCTGGTCTTGATATGCATCACCTAAACAAATTACTTCAGGGACCAGCCTCCCCTGCATGACTACCTATGTTGTCTCCACTGATGAGGTAGAAAGGTAGGGTTTCATCAAAGCTGATCTCTAGGAATGTATGTGTACCAGACCATCCTCATGATGCCTGGGGGGTTGGGCTTCAGATCTCAATTCAAATAGCAGTAGGAAAAAATAATAATAATAATAATAAGTTTCAGTTTTAGTGAAGGAAATCAACAATTTAGATCTTTTCTGTAATGTAGAATTTTGCTGCCAAAACTATTTTTTCTTTTCTGCCTTCATAAAAAATGACTCTAGATGCAATGAGAACAAGGTGTTCTAATTAAATAGATTTGTTTACATCTCATAGTGTGAAAAACTAATTCAGTCTGATATACTGTAGGTTCTTGCACTATCTCTCTCCAGCTTCATGTAAAATTACTAGTTTTAAGTAGTATTTTATTTAAGAATATTTAAAAAGTGGCCTTGATTAAAGAAAAACTGATTTAAATTCCAAAGTGTTTATTTCTTAGAATAAAGATTTCATTTCAAGGTACAAGAAGATGGGAGGGAGAGAGGAGAAGCTGTGCTATCTATCACAGTATTTCCTCCCTGCTTTATTGCATTGCAAAGGTCCCTATGTTTACTAGTCATGAGAACTCATGTCCTGTTGCTACAACACTTTTTTATTAAGTGAGGGTTAAACAAAACAGACCCACTGTAATACGCTCACAAATAGAATATCCTGACCCAGACCTGTGCATAGTATCAAACCCAAAACAGAAGCAAGAATGGTGCTTTCTGGCTGTAATTGTAAAGATTTCAGTGTAAAGATTTCTGCATGTTCTCCACCCAGACTGAGCTGGAGCATCCTTAAAGGTGCCACAACAGGAATTATGTGGAGTATAAACACTGCAGAAAATATGGTATCCAGCTGCAAAAACAAAGAAACAAGCTCAGGACAGATAATCTTTTGTAGGTATATAAAACAAGGCTGGATGAAGCTGCTGCAAGGAAGAATTATATCCAAATGCATTTATTTCTCTGGTTGTTGGGGTATTACCCATGCAAAGATAGGATTTATTTGTTTGTTTGTTTGTTTGTTTGTTTGTTTTGTTTGTTTTTGCTGCCCCATAGAGAAGTTTCAGTTCAGGGACAGGAAGTTTAAATGACCTGACACTGAGAGAAGCAGAAGCCAGGTGTCCAGCCCATCCTTAAACCAGAAAGACAGCAATGTCCTCATACAACACAAATGAAGCAGCACCATTCTGTGTATCACAGTTTCCTCTATATGAGTTGCAAGAGGTGAATATAAAGGACTGCTTGAAGCAGGTAATACTAGACTGGTCAGAATTCTGTAAAGGAATTTCCACCTGTAATAACCTAAGACTTGTAGCTATGTCTCCTGTGACCACCAATGCCATTACAGTAACCCACTGGGGGGCTCAGGACCCTCTTTAGGTGACTGCAGAACCTTCCTTTCCTTGCTGGCCCTGTTCATGGCCACTGTAGCCAGAAGTGTTCATCCTCGTACTGAACTCGACAGCTGGTGGCCAGAGGGATACTTGGGCAATTCTTGGCCACATGGAGAGGTTTGTCTTAGGAAGCGCATATCCCTGGTTGTCAGAGTTGCACAGTCCTCCTGAAGACCCATAGGAACATATTTATCAGAACCAAGAAAATTGAGAACTGAGCCTGTAGGTGGCTAGGTATAAAGGCAGAGTAGTATTTAATGAAGATCTGAATCACATTCATCTTCTCAGTAGACATAGTAATAAAAACATTTTTAGTACACAAAATTTATTAATTTTTATGTAAGGGAAACAAAGATTAAAGAATTTCTGCTAAATTCCAAAGTTCTCTTTTTTTTGGGGGGGAGAGGGGAGGGGAGAAGGAGTTGGGGGCAGAGGTAGGGAGGTTGTAAGAAATTTGCTTTTACAAGTTCTCACTCTGTTCCAGTTCTCCGGCAGCCAGAGTTGCAGGAGATGTAGGGATGCTGAGCAACTTGGGCTTGTGCCTCCCTGGCAGCTGGAGCTGCAGGGAGGCTGGGAGCTGCGTGCGAGCTGGATGTTCAGCCCCTGGCCCCTTGCCTGCTGCCAGGATCCTGCTTTTGTCAAATTCACAAATATATAAAATTGTCACTGAAATTTAAAATTTCCACAGAAATTTCATTTGGATGAAGAGAACATAGAATCATAGAATCATAGAATCATAGAATATCCTGAGTTGGAAGGGACCCTTAAAGATCATCAAGTCCAACTCTTGACACCGCACAGGTCTACCCAAAAGTTCAGACCATGTGACTAAGTGCACAGTCCAATCTCTTCTTAAATTCAGACAGGCTCGGTGCAGTGACAACTTCCCTGGGGAGCCTGTTCCAGTGTGCAACCACCCTCTCTGTGAAGAACCCTCTCCTGATGTCAAGCCTAAATTTCCCCTGCCTCAGCTTAACCCCGTTCCCGCGGGTCCTGTCACTGGTGTTAATGGAGAAAAGGTCTCCTGCCTCTCGACACCCCCTTACGAGGAAGTTGTAGACTGTGATGAGGTCTCCTCTCAGCCTCCTCTTCTCCAGGCTGAACAGGCCCAGTGACCTCAGCCGTTCTTCGTACGTCTTCCCCTCCAGGCCTATCACCATCTTCGTAGCCCTCCTCTGGACACTCTCCAACAGTTTCATGTCCTTTTTATACTGTGGTGCCCAGAACTGCACACAGTACTCGAGGTGAGGCCGCACCAGCACAGAGTAGAGCGGGACAATCACCTCCCTTGACCTACTAGCGATGCCGTGCTTGATGCACCCCAGGACACGGTTGGCCCTCCTGGCTGCCAGGGCACACTGCTGGCTCATATTCAACTTGCTGTCTACCACGACCCCCAGATCCCTCTCTTCTAGGCTGCTCTCCAGCGTCTCATCGCCCAGTCTGTACGTGCAGCCAGGGTTTCCCCGTCCCAGGTGCAGGACCCGGCAGTTGCTCTTACTGAACTTCATGCAGTTGGTGATCGCCCAGCTCTCCAACCTATCCAGATCCCTCTGCAAGGCCTTTCCACCCTCATTCAAGTCCACAACTCCTCCAAGTTTGGTGTCATCAGCAAACTTGCTCAAAATACCTTCTATTCCTACATCCAGATCGTTTATAAAAATATTGAAAAGTACCGGCCCTAAAATGGAGCCTTGAGGGACCCCACTGGTGACCGCCCACCAGCCTGACGCAGCCCCATTTACCATAACCCTTTGGGCCCTGCCCGTTAGCCAATTGCTCACCCATCGTATGATGTTTTTATTTAGCTGTATGGTGGACATTTTGTCCAGTAGGATCCTATGGGAAACCGTGTCAAAAGCCTTGCTGAAGTCCAAAAAAATCACATCAGCTGGTTTCCCTTGGTCCACCATACGGGTGATCTTATCATAAAAGGAAATCAACATGTTCATACAGAAAAACATGTTCATACAGAAAATCATTAAAATTATTCCAATGGACAGGGGAAGAAAATGAACACACACATACCATAGTCTTTCCTTCTAGAAATGGGACCTGATTGTTAAAGATGCTAAGTATTTCAGTCCTCATGCAGAGCATTCCTGGACCCCGATGGCCTCAGTGAAACATGCCTGACACCTTTCAGGATAATGATCAGCACTTTCCAAGAGACACCTAGCACCTCAGGATTTTGCCTTAAGTTTGGTGTAACTTAGAGATAAGGCACATAGAGGGTAAGAGCTCCAGGGAAGAGTAATTTTCACCTTTCTGGTGCTTACAGCATGATAAAAAACTTTCCTCCGTGCTTTTGAATTAATTCCTCAAAAGTTCCAATGCCTGCACACCCATTTGTTTCCTCATTGTTTTTATTAAACAAGAAAGGCGAGCTTTATTACTGCGCAAATGAAAGCATCACCAGAAGATAGATACTTCCCAGATTCTTATTAATCTGTAAGAGTTATGAGGCCGCCTAAGTTCCACAGAAATTAACATACTCTACAGATTTCTTTCAGCAAGTCACTGAGTCCTTGCTAACCTGTCTGGATAGAGAAGGGAAGCCAAAAAAGCATAACCAAATTAGAATAAATCTGTATTATTAGCAGGTTGTTGCCAGTCAAAATGTGCATGCGTGTCTTTTTCTACAGTTATAGGGCAAGGCTCTGTGTTAAGGTGCATCATTTACAGTAGTTTACCATAGACAGTGGTTGTATAGATTGAACTGCATGCCACAAAGTAGAGGTCATAATCATAATTAGAGAGTTGGATTTGCAATTCAAAGACATTTGAGACTAATCTCCAAAAATGCAACTGTGTAAATTAATGCAGTAGTGCATTCAGTTTATTCTTTACCCTACTTTTTTGTGTAAAATTACCCGTGCCTAACTGTAGGCAAGCTTAGTGCCTGTGTTATAGCAGCATTTAATAACCATAGCAGAGAAGGAGGTCCCATAGCAGTAGCTATTACACAGCCTTATCACAAGACATATCCTACCCCAAACATAATAGTCAAAAAAGAACCTACGAACAGCTGATTGCTGAAATGACTTCATCCTCCAGGTCAGTAGCTGAATACTCAACTGAATACTGAAGCCAGAGCATCTTACCTCTAACATCTTAAAATACAGAGTAAGAGAAATTGAGAAAGAGAGAGACAGAGAAGCACAAACAGCACATCAAGCCCCATCCTAAACCAGGAAAAACATACAATTATGGCACAAGAGACTTATGGCACTGGAAATATCCTTAATATTATCTGTTCTTTTCCACCGGCAAATTCCACATTTTGTGGCTTTTATTTTCTTGTGGCTTAGGGATACAATTAAATAGATACGGATGTTGGGCAATGTTGGGAAGGTTTCTATTCTTCTTTTCCATTTGAAGTATTTGCTTTATTAACTTTATTTTAGTTTATTTGATTTTATTTTTTATTTTTTTATTTTTCTTTTGATGTGAGTAGAACAAGATTTCCTGAGACAAGAGGAGAATGGAGTATATATCCCTCACTGTCTTTCTGTGGGCTGTGTTTCCCCCTTATTATGTTCTTATTGATATTTTAATTTCTGTAAGATCTCACCCACTTGTCCAACTCTTATGCATGCATCACATATCTTTGGTTATCTAGTGAATGTGAAACAGAAAATGAGAAAGTTAAAGAGTTGTGATTGCCAAGTATCACAAGAGATGTTCCTGGTACACCAGCAACACCTTGTTTAGTCAGGTCGAGTATACCTGGATTCTCAGGGACAGACTTAATGACATGACGGTTAACTTCAGTGACTGATTGTTGCCACATGAGCTTACTCAATAGCAAATGCAAGTAAATATGAATCAATGAACTGATATTCTGTGGAAGAGCTTCTTCTAAACTCACTATACAGGTACTACCCAAAGGTTTTTCACAGCACAACACTTGTAGCACTAATCGAAATCATCAGTAGGCCTCTAACAATCTCAACAAAGAGCTCATGGGCAACAAACAAAGAAAAAATAAACTGATCATGTAACAAAAAATGGCTAGTGGCATTTAAACTAATTCATTAGCAATGTAAACAGAACTGAGTTAACTTGAAGGAGGTTGGACTTGGTGATCTTGGAGGTCTCTTCCAACCTAGACTATTCTGTGATTCTGTGATACTGTGATTCTGTGAAGACTGCAATAAATAGGAGGAAATATGAGATGAAGGCTAACTGCCATGGCCACGTTAAAGCCTGTGATTAGATGGAGAGATTAGTGGCTCACATGAGCATCCAGAGCCTATAAGGAAGGTCTGATGAAAGTAGGAGTCTGGGAAAAACTGTACTGTATTTTTTTTGTAATAAAGTCACAGTAATAACAAAGGTATACACTGGGTGACTTGTGGCATAGTGAGTCACTATTTGTTGCTTGAAGTGTCATGGCAAGCTGAATCTGAATACCTGAATATTAGTTGTGCAGGCTCCTTCACCCATCTCATCTAAGTCCAGACCAGTCAGCAGATGTTTTCCCAAGGTAAGCTCCTAATTGATACACATGAAGTTAAATTGTCTTGTACTTACCCCCAATCAGGATAGAATTAGACAAAGTTAACATGGATGAGCCAATCTGTAACAACTTAGAAACAAGTAACTCAGTAAAATATCTGAACCCTACAACTTCAGAGTGAAAATGATCTGTTTCAGCTGAAAACCTTCAGCCATGGCAACTAATTTAAAATTCTTCCTGAAGAAGTGTGACACAATTGCTTGGCTTTCTTCTGTTTTATGTTTTTTTTTTTTTTTTTTTTTTTTTTTTTTTTTTTCTCTTTCCTTTGATTTTTGGTTGCTGAGGTTAGCATTTGCAGTGTTCCTTCTTTATCAAAAATTCTTATGCACATGCATGGTGTTTCTCATTTATGTTCCCCCACTACCCAATTAACGTCACACTAAATTACATACCTACAACAGATTTAATTCCAGACCACTGAGCTGTCGCTTTTAACCCTCTGCATGCATCTCTCAATATTTACGAGAAAACTGTACTTACTTTAACAAATAATGAAAAATTTCTATCGTTTTTAACACTCCTATTTGTAATAAAAAAGAATATATTCCTCCACAGAAATCTTTGGGATGGTTCTAAATACATACAGAAGGATTTTGATATCTATTCAGTTCTCAAGGTTTCAGAATAGTTTTCCAAATACCTATTATACTGCTATGGAATGAAAATAGATGGATCTATGGCCATAGTTAAACAGAGATCTGGGCTCATTTCCAAGCTCCATTGTACTCTTCTTATATGACCTTGAGCAAAACACTTGAGATGTGGTTCAGACTGTTTATTTTAGTGTCCAAATGGGGCTTAGAATGAACTTAAAACCTTCAATTCTAGGAAGCTGTTTTCATGCGATTGTCTAAGCGCAGAACCACGCAAGTCTCACTATGAGTTTCCATGATGTCTAGCCACAGAACATACAGGACAAATATGAGTTGCCTGGCCTGAGGCATTACACTGCAATCAGGCCCAAAACATACATAGACTTTGTGAAACAATTCCTAAACACAAAATTCCTCCTATCACACCATTATTCAAGGGACAACTTGAAGTTCATTTATAGTCCATATCAAATAAAAAGAAAACAAACAAACAAAAAATAATAAAATAAAATAATAAA
>NC_048926.1:7610755-7681444 GCF_011077185.1 Oxyura jamaicensis | reverse complement strand
GTTTGTGCCTGGATCCTCTAGTATGATGTGGATGTAGCCATTAAGCTTATCATTTGGAGTGAAAACTGAAGGTTTTAGCATCATTCTTCTTTTAAGAACTGGACTAAGAGTGGATTGTCCCCTCAATAATATTTTTGTTATATTGCAGAGAGACCTTTTATTTCCCTCCAGATAGGAGCAAAATATTGTATACTCAGTGATGAATGGATGCTGAGTCCCAAACTAATGCATGGAGTGAGCTGTTTGTACAATGGAGACATGTCCTCAAAAAAGCCCACAAGTCGTAGCTGGCTCTTGAACAGTTCCCACAGAGCTGTCAGAAGCATCAGAAGCTCTCCCCACTCTACAATCAGCAAGGAATCAATTAAATTGATTTTAGGCCATTATGATGTGAAAGTGAGTGTTCTGGGTCTTGCTTTTAAACTTTATAGCTACATCTCCAAAGATACTGCTATATGATGATTTCAAGAAGAAGTAGGAGGTTTGGCCGTCTCAGTCTCAGTTTCTTTCAAGTACAATAGAAACAAGGGTACTTTCACTACCTTCCATAGCTACTGAAATGCTAAATATGTGATAATGAAGAATTCAAATGCCATACTTCTGCAAACATAAGCAATTTACAACATATAAGCACTGCTTGGTTTTGAAACCACCAACTTTCAAAGTTTTTTTTTTGTTGTTGTTGTTGTTGTTGTTTTGCCTTTTTTTTTTTTTTTCTGGAGGTAGACAATATTTTTTCTCAAATGAGGCAAGAATGAGTATTTTCTGTTCACATACAATCTTCTAAAACCTTTTTGCTGCTTATCTTGTCCATTGCATGTTCTGCTTCCTGTACATGTTTAATATTCATGTTGTGATTGCAGTCTTTCAACTTCACCAGGCTTTTTCAACTTCACCGGATCTTTAGCTGGTAGTCAACCCTTTGTACGTCCTTTATTTAATAAGAAAACAAATGATCTCCTGGTATTTCTTAAAACATAATAATACAAATGCATTAGCAAACATTTTCAAAAAGACAAACTTCACACAGACAACTGCAGAGAGATGAAAATTACATTTACTCACTCTGTATGCCAGATCAGCCAAAACAGATTTGATTCAGATGCTGTTGCTTAAGCTCAGCAGGTTTTCTAAGTGTTGGCATGAACCCCTGATAGTAAGGTTACCAAAATCTTCAGCTGTGTCTGGCTAGTACTTATAGCTGAGCGGAAAATATGAGCCACAATCACTACTTGTTCTGTAACTCTTTCTTATTACTTCTGTCACTGAGTCACTGCTGATGAGGCAATAGAACCATCCATGTTTTGAAATTTTAACTGATAATTCCGTGACCATTCAGAATGAGCAAGCAAATCTCCGAGTACTTGCAACTGTTATTTTTGTTTGTTTGTTTGTTTTTCAGGGAAGTCCGGGAAATGTTCCTGATTTTTTATGATTCCTGCAATTCATTAAAGTTCTGGGCAGAAGAAAGCAATATGGTCATTTACACTTTCCAATTAAGGGTAGTTGAAAGCATAAGTCTCAAAGGTGGTACAAAGGTCCTGTAGTTTTCAATTAATTTATCCTAATTAGGAATCTAAAAGTTAGTGGTGTGATTTGGCTCTGTGATTAAGACTTCTAATTTTAGATGTCCGCATGTGAGATAAATGCCCAGGTTCCCATTACAGAGAGTAGAGGTCTAGTCAATACAATTAGTGGTTTAGAAAGAGATGAGGCAAATGTCTATATCTGGTCAACCAATTGCTCTCCAAGCTTGGACACCTAGATCATATGTAAACACCTAAATTTAGATGTGTACTGGCTTGAGTCAGTTCCCTGAAAATAGAAGTCTGACAACATTTTAACTGTCCTTGCATTTTGGTGACATTCATACAGAGCTGGCCTGTACAGTGCAGAATTTCAGGGAAGTGCCTTCCTTTCTGCATAGCCACTGGAAGTCCAAAGCCATGCCCTACTAAATGTTACTAATTGCCTCTCTGTGTTCTACTGAAGTCCCACAGATGTTAAGCTTAACTTAGTTAAGCCCTAGGACTCTCAGCTGCAAGTACACAAGTGTCTAGTGCCATTTGAGAAGTTCTAGACTACCTTGGACAGCTAAAAGGACTGGCAGATATGACACAGGATCAAAGGGATGTTGCACCCAGAAGCTAGAGGTCAGCCAGAATAGCCCAGGGCCTATATGTTTAAGCAATTGAATTGAGCTCTAACTGTTGAGCTAATCGCCTGAGGTTTGTTTTTATAGCCAGTGGAGGGAAATGCAGAGAGCAGTTTATCCCATTCTCAGATAAAGGTCAAAGGCAGGTCAGATGAATTGCCCTCTGGGTTTTTCTCCACTGACAATAAGAGAGCCCAGTATGGCTAGTCCCTGATATTTTCAGTTTGGGAGACAGAGATGGTAAAAATGCAGGTTGCATGGGAGCTCTTGTTGCATTCTAAGCAGCCAGGACCCATCAGCCTTGTAACAAAATACTCAGATATACCATATGCATTTTTACTGTCACTATATGCCTTTCAAACTCTATTACCGACGGCTGACTGAAGAGACTGACACACAATGTGTATTATGAACATCCATACTGGGATGGAATCCCTGGCAACAGTGCCCATTAGTATAGAACAAACCACCACATCTTGCTGTCCTGAATAAGATCCACTGCATAGATTGCATAAGACAAATTGCAGACAGCTTGTTTATGGCCATTTTTTTTTTTTTCTTGTGTTTGCTTTACAAGTTAATGTGGTTATACTGCATGAAGGTTTTCTTCCATTTTCTTCCAGAATGATCCCAAAGTACTTTATAAATCATAAAGATACTAAATAGGGAATAGTAGGAGAAGTTTCAACTTTGCTGAGAAAATGAACCTTTTCTTCAGGGTTAGGTGTCTGGCAGTTGTAATTGGTAAAAGACATTGGTAATAGATAACATCTGTGAACAACACCACAGAGCTTAGCTCTTCTCTAAAACAATGTGGATTTTTAGTAATATGATGTGGCACACACTTGAAGGGTAGGGCCAGAGGCACTTTCTGGGTTTGAGTTTGATCCCCCTTAAGAACAGGGATGGATTCTCACTGCATCTTTGAGACATTTGGGCCAGTGGAGGAAAAGGGAAGAAATGTCCAGCAAACCTTTTCTCACATGCTGCAAAAGCTGTCTGCAGAGGGAACCATACACTGTATGCAGTTGGCCAGAGATAGGAGTGTGTTATCATTTTTATTCAGTGTGTAATGCAATGTCATTTATCTTTCCCTAAACTGATTTCTATATTTGGTATGTAAATTCCTATGTAAATCCATCTCCACAATCCTGTCAAAGACAGCTAAACACATCAGTTCATGTCATATATGGTTCCCTAAATTTTACTTGCCTTGTTCCTGCTTCTTACAGGTAGCAAGTCTAAGAAATGCTTAGAATCAGAATATTCCCTCTTTCTCTGAGGTTTAACCGGTCTGTACATTGGTAGTACTATATCACAGGCTCTTATAGCTGCTCTTAGATCAGAGATAATCACTGAGTTCATTAAGGCCAGGCACTGTGTCAGACATGGTCTTTCAAATGAAGCAAGAAGATCTCTTTTTTTGCAATAAAAGTAACATAGGATTAGATATCTGAAGTCCCAAGAGGCAGCTGCATCACAAGAAAAAAGGGGAAGCAGACAGGTCCAGGGGTATCCTCTGCTGTAAACCCAGTACAGAAGGGTTTGCAGCCACTATGGGTAGAATCTGAGAAAAATGAAACTGGATACTGAGCAAAACCAAACCCACAGCTTTCTTGGTTAGAGAGCTCACAGGCAGGGCTTTTAGGTAACATAATGCTGCAGTTATGCTCACTGCCTGCAGGATAAAAAGGTTTCCTGCTCCTCCTTTATTTATTTATTTATTTATTTTTCTCCTGTATGTGTGCAAGATTTCCTGTACAGTGTACTTGGTTTCTGCCACTGTGTTCTCATGCTAGCATGCAAAACCATCTGAGACCACCTAAACCAGAAGACAGAGGGATGATAAGTTCTTGCAAGTCCACTCTCTTTTGATTGACAGTACTGAGGTAACTGCTGCAGAAACATAACTCATCTGGGGAAAACAAACAAACAAACAAACAAACAAAAAACCCTCCACTGCTTCCAGAGAAGCATGTGCATGGCCTAAATTAAAATAAATAGCTCCTAAAAGGGGTGTTGATGTCAAAGCAGCACAATAGCCTTATTTCAGAAGTCAAGCCCAGGGGCTGCAGTTCTGCTAACTGGAAGTCTGCCTCCTCCAGAGGTAGCTCTGGTCATCCCCCTGGCAGCTTCTGCTTTGCCCAGATGACAGACAGTTCTGTCTGCTTACAACTTCCCACCAAGCACACCCTTTACAAAGATACCAGCTCTTCTTTCTGCTCTGCTGCTGCTCGGTGCCCTGTGCTGCAGCAGGAAATGTTATTGCACTGGTGACATTTCCATGTGCAGCTTGACATTTCCCTTTGGAAGAAGCTACTCACTTTACAGTCCTTTTTATTTATTGTTACTTTGGCTTGTGGGCCACCATGGAGGTTATTTTAACATAGCTGTAATTAAGGATCTATGATGATAAGGTCCTTTAAGCAGATATCTGCTATTTTTATTCAACTGTAAAAATTATGTACACCCACAGGGACTATGCAAACAATAAATACAAACATGGTCATGATCCAGAGCTCAGCAACAGTGGTGTAAATTGGCACAAAATCACTATATTTAGAAGAGTCTTACTGGAATAAATTAAAGTAACTGAATATAGTATTAAACATGATCCATCTATACATTTTGAAGGATCGTACTGGGAAATTTATGTATTTATTTATTTTTCAAGGATGGATACAGATGCTCTAAGGTCATAGTCCAAGTCAGCCTGGTGAAGAAATTAAACTTTGTGAAATCTAGGTAAAAGCGTAGTATTTTGGATCAATGCAATCAGCAGCTGATTAGTAAAATAGCAAGATTACCAAGAATACCTATTAATCTTTTATTTAATTTCACTTTACCTGAAGGTTTAAATGGAAAAGTACAGAGACGGAAAGCAGGAAAAAATGTCAGGATGAAACTGTTTACATTATTTTTATTTATTTTCATACACATATACATACAGAAAATGGAAAGAAGATCTTCAAACTGAAGATTGAAGAAAATCAAATAAAAAAGTTGAACTTTTTCTTTCATTTGAAGACACAGCAGGAAGGAGAGGATTATTCTTTTGAGGAAATTACAGAAAATGGTATTCTGGAAATGGAAAGCCATAATGTTTCATTCTCAAATATGTCAAAATGTAGTATCATAATAAAATTGACACTAAAACTTTATTTTTATTCAGACTACAAATTATTTTTTCATAAAAATAAAAGAAAATAAAACAAAGACATGTAAAAAGTTTTTTTCACTGGTCTTAGAAATTCCTTGTAAATCCAGCTTAGTTATTGTTTAGGAAAAAAAAAGAAAAAGCTTTTTATAAAGAAACATAAGAGATGGAAAATTGAGTTGAAAGGGCTTAGGGGCTTTATTTTGGAGTTATGTAACATTTCAGGTCGTCACTTAGTTGACCTTGATTAATAGATTTAGTTTAAAACAAGAAGTGGTGCATTGCATATCACAATTTTTTAGCTAGGTACAGAATTATAAAAACCTTGTTTGGAAGATATCTTTTGAGGTCTGCAGGGCAGCTGCCTATTTGCAGTAGGACAGTTGCCAGCACTGTATCAAGTCAGGCATTTCTTTATCTACCTGGTCTTGAAAACATCCAAGGATGGAGATTCCTCCAGTTTCCTGAGGAATCTATTCCAGGGCTATAAAATCCCTAGGAGAGGACATTTTCCCACTGTCCAGCCAGAACAGCCCAAGATGTATCTTGCAGCTGTTTTGTTTGTTATACCAACTGTTGCTGTTAAGAAAAGTTCAGCTTTGTAAAAGAAACTGACAAGTTATTTTAACTCATTCACTTTGTTAATATCTCCTAATAGTTTTAGAATCAATTTTAAGGTTAGTAGAAATATTTCCACAGCCTCCTGTACAGACTATGCTTGCTGCTCATGTTCTATACATTCAATATTGTATTAAAATAAAAATTAAAAAATGAAAATAATAATAATAATACTGTCATAAATAACATTTTCTCCTAGTTGATTGGAAAGAATGATCAATTGAGTATTCAAGGCAAATTTTCACTGTTATGTGAATGCTTTCAACACTTTCTTTTTAAGGCAATTCAAAGGGTTTTACATCAGATTAGTGTAAAGCAGTTAGGAAGAAGTTCTCAGACTTAAGCCTGTTGTGCATTTTGGGGGAGTACAGTGACTTAATCATTGGAAAATTTACCACTGAGTACTTGTAAAGTGAAAATGACTAGAAACAAGGAAAAACTGTTTCAATAGCTACTGAAAATCCTTAGACATTATTAATAATAATAATGTTGATAACATTTATCACCTTTTTAATTATTATTATTATTATTATTAATTCTCTTCAGTCTAAACTTTAGTTCTTTGAAAATATGTTCTTGGGGTTCTATGTGACACAAAGATTTTATTTTCAAACGAGCAAAGCCTGTAACTGAAAATTCTTATTGAAATCTTGATCCAAACCCTTTTACATCAAAGATTTGCTCTGTAGAATTTGTCAGCCTTTGGATAAGGTCTAACTTTTCAGTGCCACCATTGCATTATGTGTATGGTCTTGGTATAGGAGTCTGAGGCCAAACTGGGGACTCCAGATGTAATCATATTCCCATCATGATCTGATGTTTACCATTTCTGTTATAATCTTGACATTGATTGTTTCAAATGGCTTACCATGAATACCAGGAATAAAAAGGGGAAAATGTATTGTTTCTGTTAGAAAAGCCATTGTGCAAAACCGATTCCTTCTAATACAGTGAAAAGGGAAAAAAGAGTTCAGATTAATTTACACTTTGCTTGTCTGCAAAACTGAAATGCAATAAATACTATAATTCATTAAAATGGCAACCATAAACAAAAAACATTTTTAAAAAATTAAATAAACAGATGGACTAGATCACAAATACACTAAATGAATGTATAAGCAACATTTGGAGTGCATTTCTTCTTCAAATATGCACAAAGAAAAGCATGTAAACTTGAAATAAATATTTGTTAATTTCTACCTCTTCGTATTCTCCTTATAAATATATTTATATAGAGAGATCTGCCTGAAAATGCAGTATAATGATCTATTCTGAAAACACCAACTCCAGATAGTGAGAGGGGCTGTGCTTAAAAAATCCCTACATACTACCAGTAAATACATTTTGAAATTGCAGAAATAAAAGCCAAGCACATCTTCCCACCTTTGATTACATTAATCAAAACAATCCTGGTGGTTCCTTTTGCTCATTTCACTCTTTTGCTGCCACAAACTATTATTTTCTACTATCAGTTACAGGATCTCCACAAAAAGGGAGTTTTCCAAAAAAAAAAAAAAAAAAAAAAAAAGTGCTGTGCTTCATATAAGTGGACTGTGGTTCTTGTTTGGCATGACATATATCATCATATCCATCACTGTTTAAAGAAAAAATAACAACTGCCTGGAAATGTGGGAAGGAAGAAACACTATATGGCAACTGGAAAAACCTCAGAAGATAGAGTCCATCTAGACCACTAGTTTTAAAGCACTTGGAAAGAACTGCAGCTTCAATTTTTTTATTGACAAAGAACAGCTACAACTGGTAAGTTCATTATGTCCTCTATGTTGAACTGAAGTTCTCCTCAACCCTTAGTGAACACTGCATGTGGCAAAGTCTTTGAGGATTTTTCATTTCTGATGGCTTCCTGTCTTGTATCTAAGTACATGTCTCATCTTCTATGAAAGGTCTGCTTTTAAGGAAAAATATACATACCTAGTACCATATAAAAAACTATTGCATGTTGTCCATGAGATTACATGGGGTTCTTACAAAATAACTGGTTGAGAAAATGGCCAGACTTGTTTTATTCAGGACATCTAAATGGTGCCGTGTTTCACATATCCAAAATTCTAGCAACATAGCTAACATTTTTGTTCATCTGGTCAAGGTCAGATTTTCATAAAGGACATAGTTTTGTCTTGTATGGTCTTTGATGCATTTTACAAAACATTTATCTCAAACACCTTCATTTTGTAATTTTTCATTTGTGTTTTGTTATCCATTTACCTCTGAATTTCATTAAAAAAATATGAAAAAATGAACCTACATATCAATTACCTAATATTACATAAGTGAATGTATGTAAATTATATCATGCATATAAGATGATATTTTCCTTAGAATTGGCAGGCTGAGGTCTGTGATCCGTAAACCCTGAAACATAATTCTTGACACTGGATCAGAAAACAGTTATGCTAATGTTGTGTCTCTTTAGAGGTATAAAACATCTCATTTACAAGAAAGGGTATTTCTATAGGGTGCTTCACAGAAAGAGACAAGCTGCATTTCCTTGTGCCCACTGGAAAGCACAAAAACAAGACTATTGAGACTGAAACAGTAATAAAGGGGCTGGATTCATTAGCTGAGAGTCATCATTGTACCAACTGTGTTCAAGTGAACACAGTTCACCTGTGTCACCTCAGAGGGAACTCCCATCCACTTGGACCACCTCTACCATACATGAACTGAACCTGTGATGAATGGCTTTTCTTTAGAAAATAAAACTTTCCCCAAAACACATCTGAAAAGTATTTTCTGAAGTTGAAGATATCAAGTGATTGAGAATAGACTGTTTCCCTCAGTAGTTTGTGCTGCTGGTTAATCATCTCCTCCATTGTGCCTAATTTCTAATTCGAATTTGTCTGGCTTCAGCTCCCAGCCATTAGTTCTTGATGTGCCTTTCCCCGCTAGATTAAAGAGCCCATTAATACCCAGCATTTTTCCCCTGTGAAGGTACTGATACGCCGTACTGCAGTCACCTCTCAGTCTTCATTTTAATAGGCTAAACAGATTGAGCTCTTTAAGTCTCTCTCTGTGAAGCATTTTCTCTGGACCAGAAATCATTTCCACGGCTCTTTTCTGCACCTCGCTCATTTTTTTAATAAACTCCTTATTTTTATTCATGCAGATGCCACAATTATATTCTGCTATCAGTCCTGTGAATGCTGAATGCTGAAATAAAACATTTTCTTCACTCCTTCTCACTTTTTCCTTACTTAAGCAGTCCAGGTTTGCATGAGCTTCTCTTGTAACTGTGCCACTCTTAAAGCCAACTTTAAGCTTATTTCCACAATGTTACCTAAATCCTTTTCAAAGTATTCAGTTTCCAGCATCCTGTGCTTCGTTTTTTAGGGGGGGTGCATGCTTTTTTTTTTTTTTTTTTTTTCTTTTTTTTTTTTTTTCCCTGTTTTGTTTTGTTTTGTTTTTCCCATATGTATAATTGCATTTAGAGAACCAAACACAGCAAAACAAAATATCATGGGGGCAGAGACCAGTTTACCAAGCAATCTAGATGCTTTTCTATGACTTTTTGAATAGCATCAATATTTATCCCTCCTCCAGCTAATGGAAAGATAAATATTGTGTCATCTGCAAATTTTATCAGTAATGATTTTATATTTCCTTCCAGGTCCCTGTTTAAAATGTTGATGAGCGATAAGCCTTTCTCTAAACCCCTCATATTCACTGGTGATTCCCTATTGATAACATTTTTATTTTATTTTATTTTCACAGCTGTCAGTTAACTAGCTCTCAGGCTAGTAGAGAGAACTGTGTGTGCTTTATTGGTACTGTGAAGTGCACATTTTTAATCAAAAATGGTGTGCTGAAGTAAAGAATACTATAACAGATAGCATAGTAGTAGAATTACTTTTACCAAACAACTTGTAAGCACCTCTAAAAATGAAACTGGGTTTGCTTTATGGACCGATTTTCCACAAGATCTTTTTTATTATTATTTTATGTATTTATTTATTATTGGTTTTGATTATATTCTCACACTTTAATTTTCAACTTGAAGAGTGTCCTGTCAAACCGTCAAACTTTCCATCATTGTCTTACCCACCACTAACACCCACCAACAGTTTTTTTTTTTTTTTGATTTATTTATTATTTTTATTTTTTTGGTAATAGAACAACAGTGCTGTCTTTCTAGATTTTTTTTTTTTTTTCTTCCCAAAACAATTACAAATTCATATCAACAGAAAGATGGTTGCTTAAGGCCCACCCTCAGGATCTTTAGATGAAAATTTCAGACCCTATTGATTTGTAAACAGCTATGCCTGGAAATAATATTTCTCTATCTTCCTTAGTTACTACTAGACTGAAAAATACCTCATCTGATACAAGTGTTTTATAATGCCTCTTTCAAATATGAAAGCTAATTTTTCATAGAAAGTGTCTCTTTTTGTGCAAACTTATTATTATTTTGTCTGTTACCATTTAGTAATAGGATTATTCCTCTCTTACTACACTTGAGAAATTCTCTTTTTTACTGTTCTGAGTGCTGCAAACTATGGAATTTTTCCTTCAGACCGTTATGAATTTTCTGTGCTTTTTTCCTTTTATTCCAGATAAACCAGTATACTGATAATTGGGATACTCAGTTAATATGGTTTTAGTGTCTTCTGTACCTGATTCTGTTGAAGTTTAGTGTCCTGCAAGCACGAGGGATGTCCCTAGGATTGATACATTCTGGATGTACTGCTTTCAAGCTTTTCACTGGCTAATTATTTACTTTGAATAAATATTGTAACATGTAGGAGTAGGAGTTTTGACTGTGATCCTTCTATAATGCAAAACATGATCTAAAATGAATTACAATTAAAAATGTCTGGATTATTTATAGCTAGCGATCCTCTTTTTATTTCTATTTTTGACCAAAATTTAATCTCACACCTAAAAAATTTTTCCTACTCAAAATGATAAAGACAAAAGATTTGTGAATTAATATTTTTTGATGGGGCACAGTGAGTGTGTGTTACTGGAAACAGCCATCTGTAAGGCTCTCTGGAAACCTAAAACTGACATTTTGACATTTTGCAAAAAACAGCGTCAGTCTCCGGCTCAGATGTCAACTTGGTTTGGTAAACAGGAAACATCTCCGGATCCCTACATGACTCTCATTCCTTATCATCCTTTCTTCCCCTAAGGATTACATATAAATAGTAATAATAATTAAAAAATACTAAAAATATTGGCATTAGTTGGCAGTCCAAAAGCAGAAACAGTTCTGTATGGTATAACGAACATAGTATTGATAAACATGTTGAAAATATGGCAATTTACACAATAATTTGACCCCTCGTATTATTATTATCACAATATATTTCCCTAATATCGCAGTTCAGCAAATCAAAGCCTGTCCTGCAATATCAGTTCTTGGGCCTGGGTATTTAGGATGTTTGGGATGCCTTTAATTTGCTGTGGTAATTTCTTACACTTTTGTCTTTGCCTCAACAAAACAATCATCTTTTTGACAAAGGTGGGAGGAGGTAAAATAATTTTTTTTTTTTTAAAGTGCTGAGAAATCCTATCTGTAATTCTCAAACATGCACAAAAACACATAAATAGTAGTCTGAGTAGGCATTAATTAAAGCTATTTAAAATGCTTTCATGGCACTTATTTCCCTATGTGCATACATGTGCATATTTATTTGTATCTGGATGCATTTGTATACATATACACAAAAATATGTACATGAATAGAAATACAGATGAAATAGAAATACAGGTGTGCATCGATCTGATCACTCTCTCTCCTTATCTCTCTCTTTCTGTACCTGCATACACTATTGGGAATTCTATATTTTATCTTTTCTTGCTTAAAGTGACCCATATATATATTTATTACTTAAATGTATATTCAGATATAAGTAGTTTTACATCTGTTTACCAGCTTTTTTTTTTTTTTTTTAATCAATTATGCTTTTTATATTTCCTAGTGAAGATTATAAAACCTAGCTGTCTTCCATACTGTCCTGATCCATATGAAGGCCTGTCTGAAGGACTGCAAGAATGTGGTTCACATTGGTAAAATATCAAGTGAAAGGATTTGAAATGGTCAGTGGGGGAACAGGGGAAGGAGGTATCTGTCATTTTACCTCTCAGAATCTCTCCTAATATTTTTCCTCTTTACGCTCTCAACCTTAACATGGCTTGAACTTTTGTGGAAAACCTATGCAAAGGGGGATCTTGCAGCGCAAATCATGTGATAAATGGTATGCCTCTCAGGAACATAAATCTGTGCTGGTGCATCTTGATGTAGAATTGGTGCTGATGCTAACGTGTCATTTTCCCAAATGCTTCAGAGTCCTTTGGGCTTGCCATGAAGGTAAGGATTTATCTTCTAATCTCAGAACCACTTTCCTCTGTCTGGATTAGCCATGAGCAGGCAAGTCATTAACATTTATGAACTGGGGATTAATAACACTCCAGAGCATATTATGTGGTCTGTTTATCCTGTGCCCAGCCCCTTAACCTATGCCTGAGATAGAAAATAAATTGGTAGCATAAACCCCTACTCACTTGGAAGCTTCACAGAATCACAGCATTTCTGAGGTTGGGAGGGAGCTCTGGCGACTGCCAAGTCCAACCCACCTGCTCATATTAGGGTCACCCACAGATAATTTCTCAGAGCTGTGTCCAGTCATGGATTATGTCCGTGGATGGAAACGCCATGATATCGCTGGGCTACTTGTTGCAGGTTACCATTAAACATTCTTCTCTCTCTCTCTCTATCTCTCTCTTTTTTTTTTTTTTTTTTTTTTTTTTTTTTTTTTTTTTTTTAATGGAGTTTCCTGTATTTCCCCTAAGATATTGATACACATTATTTAGATCCCCTTAAGCCTTCTCTTCTCCAGGCTGACCGAATCCAGTTCTCTCAGCATCTCTTGGTATAACAGATGCTTCAGTCCCTTCATCTCTGTGGCTATTTGCAGGACTTGGTCTGCAAAAACATATCTTTCTTGTTCAGGGGAGCCCAGAACTGGACCCATCACCCTAGAAGATCAGTTTTGAGTAGATAGGATCATATCCCCCAGCCTGCTTGTGATATTTTTCCTAATGCAGTCCTGCATGCTTTTGGTGTTTGTTGAAAGGCACATTCAACAAACTCAATATATATTCAACAAACTCAATATATATTCAACTCAATATTCAACTCAAATTCAATTCAACTGGTCAACTCAATATATACTAGGACCCCCAAATCCTTCTCTGAAAAGCTGCTTTGCAACCAACTGACCCTCAGCCTGTAGCGAGTGAGGGTTCCTCCCCAGGTGCAGGAATTTGGTCTTCACCTTTCTGAACTTCATAAGGTTGCTGTCAGCCTATTTCTCCAGCCAGTTAAAGTCCTGCTGAATGGCATGACACCTATCTGTTGTATCAGCCACTCCTCCCAGTTTTCTATCATGGTTAAACTTGCTGAAGCTGCACTGTCCCATCATTCAATTAAATGAGATTTTAAGCAGTATTGACCCCATTATTGATGGGTATAGTGGTACAGTCCACTACCAACTGGCCTCCATGGACTTCACTGATCACAAATACTTTATGAGCAGTAATTTAGCCAGTTTTCAGAAACTTTATCGTCTCTTTAAGCAGCTTAAACTTCTTCAGTTTATCAATTAGGATATTATGTGAGACAGTGTGAAAAGTATTGCTAAAGTCAAGATAAACAACATCCACAGCTCTGCCCTCATCCATGAAGCTATCTATCTATCTATCTATCTATCTATCTATCTATCTATCTATCTATTTATTTATTTATTTATTTTAAATCACAGAATTTTATCCTGCTTTTTGGGTGTGATTTCTCCTTTGTAAAACCATGCTGATTACTTCCAGTGATCTTCTTGTCTTTCACGTGACTGGTTTTCAGGATAATTTGCTTCACCGCCTCCACAATAACAGACGTGAGGCTGACCAGCCTGCAGCTCCCTGAATCCTCCTGGTAACTCTCCCTGAAGATAGGAGTGATGTTTGCTTCCTCAGGAACCACCCCCAGACACCTTGACCCTTCAGATAATCAGAGTGGTTTCACACTGACACATACTCTTCATACTCCTCACAGGCTGCCTGACCATGCATGCACAAGTTGTACACCTGCTTTCCATATCTGAGTTTTGTCAGAAGCCTCTGATATCCATGCAGGTGTCCTTCCTTTGTTTGATTTCTTGCTAGCTTGGATGGACCATGCTAGATCTTGGAAGGGGTGACCCTTGAAAATCAACCAGGTCTCCTGGACCCACCTTCAGTCCAGTGCTGTACCCTAAGAGATTCTTCCTAGTAGGTCCTTGAACAGATCAAAGTTTGCCTACCTCAAGCCTAAGCTTGTGATCCTTCTGTTTGTTCCTTGTTACTTCCTCTCAGGGTCCTAAACTCCACCGTCCCATGGTCACTACAGATGATATACTCCCAGTTTTCACTGGTTTATGCATGGTGCTATTCCTCTGCTAGTGTCTGCCTGTCTGAGCCGTCAATCTTACAAACAACAAATGGTAAGTACTGAATTCTCTCCTAAATCTGAGATACTGTTGAGGAACTAGAATGAATCTGATCCAAAGGATATGGAGGTAAACACAATTTCCAGACTTCATGCTCTACAGTGTTGTGGCTTAACCCTGGCATACAACTGAGCACCACATGGCTGCTTTCTCACTCTCCCCAGGTGGGATGGGGGAGACAATCAGAAAGGTAAAGAACTTTCTGGCTAAATCTAAAGACATTTTAATAGATAAAGTGAAAGCTGTGCATGCAAGCAAAGCAAAACAAGGAATTTGTTTGCTTTTTTTTGCATTGGAAGGCAGATGTTCATCCACTACCAGGAGAGCAGGGCTCACCATGCCTAACAGTATTTGGAAGACATACAGTATTACTCTGAATGCCCCCTCCTTCCTCCTCGTTTACCTCACCTTTTATTGCTGAGCATGACTTCATGTGGTATGGAATATCCCTTGATCATCAAAAATCATATGAACACAGCATCATATGAGTCTTAATGAATAAAATGAACACCAGTCCAGCAAAGCCCTGACAAGTTTTATGCTCATCTGATGAAGTGTTTTGAAACAAAAAGTAGAAAACATCAAATTAAACCAGTATAGACAAATTAAAGTCTAATAAATGAAGGGTATTTTGACTGTAAGCACTAAAAACCGCTGAGCTGTGGAACTCCATGCTGCAGAATCATTTGGAGTTGAAATGTCTGTACAGGTTCAGAAAAGGCCCTTCATGAAAGAATAAGCCATCAAAGCTAATAGACAAAAAGACAACCCCTTATATTATAAATCTCTGCACTGCAAGTTGCAGTTAGTATGGGAAACTAGAGGAGTGTACTGACAAAATGCCACTATATGTTTACCTTGTCACCCACAAATTGTCAGTATTAGAGAGAGGATACTGGACTCCAGCATGCCAAAATATTGTCATGCAAAGCTATGAAGTAAGCTTTGAAGGCGTTTCGAGCAAAACATCTGAAATGACCTGAAGAGGTTTTGACAGAATAGGTATACACCTCTCACTAATTCTTTTTAAGAAA
This sequence comes from Oxyura jamaicensis, assembly GCF_011077185.1. Taxonomy (NCBI): domain Eukaryota; kingdom Metazoa; phylum Chordata; class Aves; order Anseriformes; family Anatidae; genus Oxyura; species Oxyura jamaicensis. The sequence goes on along the minus strand of NC_048926.1, from coordinate 7,665,976 downwards.
TCTCTCATACTTTGATGTTATGAGTAAAAGACCAGGCTGCCCAGGGAAGTGGTGCAATTGCCATCCCTGAAGGTATTTAAGAGATGCGTGGATGTGGCACATAGCAACATGATTTAGTGGTGGTTTCGTAGTGTTAGGTTGATGCTTGGACTTGATGATCTTAAGGGTCTTTTCTAACCAAACTGATTTGATGATTGTGTGATCTTGTAGACAGATCAATTTATTATGGCACTGCACACCAAATTTAAAAAGTGCTTCATATTTGTTAGAAGTATCAGACTTCTTAAAAAGTCTTTTCTTCAGGTGTTTTTAGGACACCTCACCCATCATTACAATCTGTTCTCAGCAGAATGGAAAAGTAAAAATTGCTACTACCTACAACAAATGTCAAGGGTAAATATGATGGGAGAAATTTAATCTTGGCATTTATGTAGGTGTAAAAGAAAGAAACTATTGCATCCTGAAGTGGCTTGTTGGTTTTCCTGTTAGTGTTTCTTTTATGTAATTTTGTAGGTCCAGATTAATTTCTGGTGCAGGGCTATGAAAAGCTCTGCATCAACAGAAGGGATAGATTTGTTGGGTAATCTTTTTTTTCATTCCAGTCAATGATAAGCCCAGCACTTTACTCACTGTTTCTCTTTGTGAGTTAATACACAGTATTGGATTTCCTCTTTGTATTTTCATTCTTCTATTGTGTAGGCATTTGTTTTCTTTTTTTTTTTTTTTTTTTTTTTTTTTTTTTTTTTTGGTGGTGGTGGTGGTGGTGGTTTTGTTGGTTTCCTCAGGGGATGAGGCAAAAGTCTCATTACTAAGATAGCCTTCTAAAAACAACTTTTCAAAAAATCCTTAAAAGAATGTGTATTCCCCATTGTGTTGAGTAACATTTTGTGACTAATAATTTTTGTTGTATTGTTACACAGGTTACTGGAATGATTAGTTGCTGTGAGACAACATGTAATTGCCATGATGTAAATCAGAACTAGACTGAGAAAGAAGAAGAGAAGAGAGAAAGTACAGAAAAGAGAAGCAGAAAAGGACAGTGGCAACAATAGCAATGGAGAATATTTTCCATTGTTGTGAATCACACATATTCTTCTATTAACAAATATGCTTTTATGTGCTATTATGTAAATCCAAAATTATCACAGGACAGATCTGAATTATTATAACTGAGTTCAGAATCAGGATCATGCTACAGGAGGAGGGAAGAACACGTCGTCTTCTACACAGAGACTTGTTCTGCTTGCTCTGTTGGCTGAGGATAAGAGTGACATTTTCATTTTTGTTTAATATGTACTAACTGGTAAAACTAAATCTGGCTGAGGCTTCTGAAACTGACACTGTTGCCTGGCAATTCATGCAGTTATCTGGTATTGTAACCTTTAAGCGACAGGGTAACAACAGTCTGATTTCTGTTATAAGGTACCAAGAAGAGTGTGGGTTTTGGTCCAGTGCTACAGCACTGGGTATTCAGGAATAAAGCAATGTAAAGACTATTAAGTTATGAGAAGTATAATGAAAAAAAGAACCAAAGTAAAATATCCAGAACCTTTCCTGTCTTACATGCTGAATAAAACTAAATCTTTCCGAATTTTATTCTTTCTTTGTAAGAAAGTGAATGTTAGTAGACTGTCTAACACTAAATCTGATATTCCTCTCACCAGAACATCATTGTAGTCTAAGACACATGAGCTGAATCTTCTGGTGGCACCTATTTTCTCCACTGATCACAGATCTCAATATTTTCTCAGAGATAAACATGCAAATTTGAATTCTAAAAGTAGATGATATGTACCCTACTCCAAGTACCTACAAAATTGTCCACTCACATTTTGACCAATCTAGCCTTAAAAGTAGAGCATGGCTGGAAATGGGCTTTCTGTTTCACAGAAAATTACATTCTCTCAATAGTTTTCACTCTTTTTAACTGAATAATAATAATAGAACAAATGTGAAATTTGCTTGGGAATGAGAGTCCAAAATAAAATAATAATGATTTTATTTGAAACTTACTCTTTCAAAGACAATGAAATGATTCATTGCAATGTTCGTGTTTGATTTTTTACATTATAAGCAGTTTTAGAATGATACAAAAAAAGGTTATACTGAAATGTACATCTCAACATTCTGTTCCATTACAAGCTCATCAGAACAATCTTCTGAGATTTCTTTATAATGAAATTTTATTAGAATTGATAGATTTTCACACAAGCATGCAGTTTTGACAAGCATTTTATGAAAAATATATAAATAAATAAAAATACTGGTAGAGGACATCCTGGTAGATTTATTTAAACATCTCTATACCAGAGTAAAATTAAAACAGCAACTGCACCAAAAAAATACTTAATCGGTTCACATGAGGTCTCTTTATGGACTTATCTACCCTGATTATTCCACAGAACAATATAATTTCTTTGTACCTAAAGATATATTCTCAAAACAGTTCCAAATGATAGTGTAACATAGCTGTTCTTATTTCCCATTCATACACTAAGTTATAAAAATTTTAAATAATTTGCTACAATGAATCTTGAGTTTTATGCAGAATCCTGATTCAGGCATTCTCACATTAAACACCATTAGGCATTTATCCTTCTCTTTAAATAAATTAAATTAAATTAATCTTTTGTGAATAAGTGCTACAGCTCAGCCCTGTGCATAAGAAGGGAGACGTTTTATCATGTTAGAGCCTCAAAGAAATACTATAAGGGGGAAAAAAATAGTGGAACACCCCACTTTTGCTTCTCCTGCATAAATAATGGAACTCAAGAACAATTAGCACTTGGAGAGTAGTTTCATGTCATATCAGGCACCACTTCAGAAGCCAAATGATATCGACAAGTCCTATTATAGTGGAAAACACAGTGGGACAAAGGAAAATATTTCGATTCAGTAGGTAAAATCATTTATTTAAAGGCCAGCTACAAAAGAGACAATGATCTTTGCTCTTGGACACCTACTAGCCATTAATGGGAAAGTTCCTCTGAAAACATACACATGCACTTACAACTTGGGCTCTAATGAGGGCTTTGCTGTTTGATGACGACACATCTGGCATGCTTTCAGAACTCTGCAGTCCCAATTATAAAGCTGTCCAGCAGGAAAACCCATTACAGATCTGAGCTGCCAGACCTTCGAAATGAGGTTGAAGAAAAAAAAAAAAAAATAAAGAGGCAAAGGAAAGGCATTAAAGTTAATATATATATATATATATAAAGATAAAGAGAAACGAAAAGAAAGCTTGATTTGGAAAAAAAAAAAAAAAAGGTAAAACATAAAATGCCTTTAAAGAAAAGTTGTTCCTACAGCCCCTAAAAAGTGACAGAGCTAATTTGTACCTTCAAAGATCTAAAGAGCTTGCTAGCTGCAGGTGGCAAAGAGGTTACTTCTGGCATGGACTGTGGACATCAGATAACCTAACACAGAAAACTTCTGTCCCCCATGGAAAAGTTAATGAGATCAACTCTTTTAGGATCCACTAAAAGAGTTCCTTCAACCCTTCAGCCTCACCCCATCCACATCTCATTCTGTCAGCCAAACAAAAAGTGTCTGGTTAAGTTTAATTGGCCAACAAATGCTTGACAGTTTTTTTTTTTTTTTTTTTTTTTTTTTTTTTTTTAACTTTGCCCTTGGAGTTACTCAGTGTAGCAGAATTAGGTCAACTTGTTGAGAAATGAAGAGTAATTTTTACCATGTTATTTTGTATGTATATATGTGTGTGCATGTGCATTCTGGTTGCTATTGAAGATCTAAGTTTACTACCAAACTCTAAAAGCTCTCACCTTGCTTGTTATGAATTTCCACCATTCCTAGTGTCGTCTGGAGAACGTTCAACACAGCTCTAAGCCAACCGGATGTGGTATGAGAAATGGCACGCCTACATCATGATGTAGTATGATCTAATGAAATATAAGAGACAGCTTAACCATGTGGGACTCACCTATTATGTCCACAATGTACTGAACATGCAATCTATGGAATCAAAATAAGAGAATGACAAGATTTAATGTATGGAGGTATGCCAAGATCCTCTTTTCTGCAGCGCATTCACTAAACAACAGTTGCTGCACACACACACACAATTTACAAAGAAACTATTAAGCAACTTTATTCCATATTGCAGAGGTTACAATACTCTATTTCAGAATGAAAAGAGATCAGATGCATAAAGCTATAGGGAGCCTACATAACATTAAATAATTGGTCTTTTGTTGAACCACTGTTTTGAGGATGGCTTTTAACACACTGGTCAGTGGGACACATGGTCTTCCCACTACTGATTTGTCTGTAGATTGAGCTCAGGCATAAAGAATTCTTGGATGCAGCCTGACATGGGAACTGCAGAGCCTGGCCTCAGTCCATGCCTCCATGGAGACCATATGGAAATGGGAAGTCTGTGCTAGAACCCAGACTTTCCTAACAGAGGATGATAGGTATGTTTGAGTGAGTCTTGAGATCAGAAGCAAGCTCTCTAATGTCCCGGTATCATGATGATAAGACAGACTTTCTTGCTCAAGTAACCGTTTCAGGTGAAATACTCAGCTGACTAGATTCACGATATCTCCTTGCAAAAGCCATGCTTTTTCCTGGCCTCCATGAGTCATTCCTCTTGCTGTTCTGCACTTCCTGCAGACAGGGGATTATTTGACGCCTTTACACACCTCTCTTGTCATTTACCCAAGCCATTCACCCGTTTATAAAGGGTGCTAAAGGAAATCACCCCTCAGTGTGGGAGGCCTGGGAGTTTAATCTCTCCCCTTTTTCACCTCTTAGGATAATGTGAAAACATTTTCCTTCAGAAAACATGTTTATGCAGCATCAGCATCAAAAAGCCATTTTCTTGTTTTCCCTAATGACTTTATCAGACACACAGCAACACAATGAAAGATGTTGTTGTTATTCCTTTTTCTTTCCTTGATCTTTATGTTTTCATGGAGACATCATTAGTGAGGATAATAGTGGTGCCAGAATATATTCAACACATGGGTCTGACACTCTCATTTTAATGTATCACCAAGATGATCTTTTTTTTATTATTATTATTATTTTCTTTTATTCTTTTTTCCTTTTTTTTATATATTTTTTTATTTTTTTTTTCTTTTTAAGCTCCCTGGCATTCATCAAAAGCCCTTTCCAAAGCAGAAACCCTGAGTTACCCTTCTTCCACCTTTTAGAAGGGAGGAAGCAAGAAAATTCTTTAGCTGAGAGCCTTCTACTTCTCCTTTTCATTCAGTGAGATAGATATTTGCATAAGCTGTTAGCATCTGAAATATCAGAGGTTTGAATTCAGTTTCTTGCTCCTTCTCCAAGCTGGTTTGTGAATACCTATCTCCCTGGAGAAGGAGGGAATGCAGACTATGCCAGCTGCACTGAGTGCCAGTATTGTAAAATATGACCTCACTCCTAGTGCTGGCAGAAACTCCTCCTATAATTAACAATGGTGCAAACAAATGGACAAACAAACAAGCAAACATGAATTCACTATTTGTCTTTCTAGCTATCTGTCCTGGTTCACCTGGCCCTGCTATTAGCAAAGGTGTGGTAGCTACAGTACAGAAATCTATGTCCCAGTGATCTGAAAGTAACTACAGCCATAACCAGGAACACTTTGCTGAGAGGTGCCACTGCCTTTCCTATGATATTTAACAGCTTCTGCAGAAAGCATGACTTCAGTCTTATTGAATAGGCTTTTTTTTTTTTTTTTTTTTTTAAGGGAATTATATACTAATGTTGGCCTTCTGCAGCTCCATTGCTCCATTTCTCTGTGAGGTGTTAGCAGGGAAAGCCTGCAGTAAAATCAATACCTGAAGAAGACAACCAAGCTCAGCTATGCAGAGACACTACATGTCCTCAAGAGTTTAGAGACCCTTTAGACAGAGAAGACAGAGAGCATAAATAGGGATGTAATATTACACACCAAGCAGGCCGAGGAAGAAGAACTTGCTCATCTCCCTGTGCCACACTCCTTTGGTATATAGCACTTAGAGAGTACTCTAAGTACTTTTACTCACTTAGTCTTAAGAGAGTAAACTCCCATTAGGCTGTGTTTACAAGCTGTGCAACTTAGAGGTTTTGTGAAGAGCCCCCCCAAATGAGTTACTTTTTATTGCTTGCAAGCTTGTACTCCATGTTGGGGTGAGGCTCAGCAGAGTGGCTTTCTGCCTTTCTGGGCTTTCTCATAGGAAGGAGGCAGATCCAAGCCTCTGCCATCAAAGCCCATATCATTGCCCCAGCAGCAGGCTTTCGCCCACATTTCTGAGGGCACCTACCTTGTCTCAGCAAGGCTCCTTGGTTATTCATTGCTGAGTACATGCGTATGGAAGGGACATGGCTAACTGTCATTTCAGCCTTCTTCAGTAGGTATTTGTTTCCTTAACTTTAGAGGCTGGTTTGCAGAGAATTATGTATATTTGGGGGGGCAGGGGGGTGGGGGGAGGGAGTGTGCTATTTACTCAAAGGAAAAGGCTGGAAATACACAGTATTTTTTGAACACTTTCTCAGCTGGTCTCTTGAGAAGGGACTCCTGAAAGCCTTTCCCCTCAGCAGTGAGCCTTTCTCTCTGTATATCACTGGAGAACCCTGTTCATAGTTCATCTAGAAGAGAGTGAACTGCTCAGCCTCACTTCATAGCTCACAAGTCCCAGCTGACATCTATTCATGAGATGCTCTACGGTACAAATCAAGGGACCCTTAGGGCGCAGTATAAATTCATAACAAGGAATAATCCATTCTCAGTGTTGCATGCAACTGCACTTGAAAAAAATAATGAAAACTGTAGAAAACACTGGGAGAAGGCAGAAACACAGGGGGATTGTGGAATGGTGGTAGAGAAACACCAAACTCTCCTACACACAGCACTGTCAAGGTGTCTTGCGCTATGCAGCATGGACAGGTGTCAGGTAGTACTCTTATCTACCCTCAGCAGAACGGGAATGTGCATGGTAAAGGGTGAGATTCAACCACTTTTCTGAGGATGAGCTCATGTGAGGAGTGGGATTGTCCTAGGCTTTCTTGATTAGATTTGAGAGTCCATCCTAGATCTAGACCACGTTCCAGATGTTTCTCTTTCTCTCTCTGTTGGATATTGGGGGAAATAGAATGGCTAACCATCTAAAGAATTGTTAATGTTTAAAATTCAATGGGTTGAGGTAGGCCTAAGGGTGTTACCCCAAATAAAAAGGAAATATATGATAACCTCAAGTTTCATAGTCCACAATTCACAATTCCACAGTCCACCAGTCTCAGGATTAGATCCTAACTTGGTCTTCTCCTAGAACTACTTGCTTCCCCCTGCTTTCTCCTTTCCTGTGCCATAACAGAGAAAGAATGAAGTCCAATAATGTAATGGGATCTTGAGACATAGTAAGGTGACTGGAGAGCCTCCTTGTGTAAAGAAACTGTGAAGCAGTTTTAAGACATGTAGAGATAGATTTAAGCCTCAGACAGGAACCTGTCTTAGATATTGGAAGCAATTAATTTTCAGTGAGGATGGCTAAAAAATGCTGATCCTTTCACTGCATGTAGCTCATTAAACAGTCCCTATGCACTAAATTTGTCTGGACTAAACAGGTCTAGCACAGAGATTCTTCTAGCATGCCCTTGCAGCCAAAAGACTTGTGATCACCCAAACACCAGTGAATCAGAGACAGAAAAGCTCCAATTCCTTGCTCCTTCACTAAAGGACCCAGCACTTTCTATGTGATGATTTTTAATGTCTTACATCTCATCAACAGCTAAAAAAGCTGGTCACAGACTAAGTGAGAGTCAGTATTTCAAAATGTGGAAGTGTGTGTGCTTAAAATGTCTTACAAGTAGAAAGTGAATAGCTTGGGCTTATTAAGCACTGTATATCCAAACTTGCTTGAACATCTTTACCTGGACTTCACTTTGGGAATTTAATCATAGCACTGTTTCATGAGATTTCCAAGAGTTTTGAAATTTATCTAGGAATGTAAGCTCTAAGAATGATTTTACTTGTTTGTCACCATTATTTGTTGTTTCATCTTTGAAAAATGTTTGAAAAAAGTTGACCTAACATATTTGAAACATCCAAAACTCTCAGAACTAATTGGGTACATAAGAGAAAAAAGCACAAGGAGGCATTGATATTGGAATGCCAGGCAGTAATCTTCAAACTATTTTGAGACTGATTTAAATACAATAAACTGTGTTCATTTCTTATTTCAAAAAGAGAAATTACATTTTTTTTTTACTTTTTTTGCTCAATCATCAGCAGTCAAGTTAATACTAAAAACATAAGCTGATGTCCCCACTGTTAGAGAATATAGGGATTCCAAGCAATAATTTCAGAAAGAAATCAAATGAGGTTTAATAAGAGCAAGTGTAGAGTCCTGCACCTGGGAAGGAACAATCGGAAGTATCAGTACAGGCTGGGGGATGACCTGCTGGAGAGGAGTTCTGAAGAGAAGGACCTGGGATTCCTGGTGGATGACAGGTTGACCATGAGCCAGCAGTGTGCCTTCGTGGCCAAGAGGGCTAATGGGATCCTGGCGTGCATTAAAAGGAACGTGGCCAGCAGGTCAAGGGAAGTGATCCTCCCCCTCTATTCTGCCCTGGTCAGGCCTCACCTGCAGTACTGTGTCCAGTTCTGGGCTCCCTGGTACAAAAAAGACAGGGATCCCCTGGAAAGAGTTCAGCGGAGGGCCACAAAGATGATACGGGGCCTGGAGCATCTTCCCTATGAAGAAAGGCTGAGAGACCTGGGTCTGTTCAGCCTGGAGAAGAGAAGACTGAAAGGGAATCTCATCAATGTGTATGAATACCTGAGGTGTGGGAGACAGAAGGATGTAGCCAAATTCTTCTCAGTGGTTCTTGGGGATAGGACATGGGGCAAAGGCCGCAAGATAGAGCACAGGAAGTTCTGTACCGACATGAGAAAGAACTTCTTCACGGTGAGGGTGATGGAGCACTGGAACGGGCTACCTAGAGAGGTTGTGGAGTCTCCTTCTCTGGAGATATTCAGGCCTGTCTCGACATCTACCTGGGCAGCCTGCTCTGAGGAACCTGTTTCAGCAGGGGGGTTGGACCCGATAATCTTTCGAGGTCCCTTCCAACCCCTACAATTCTGTGATTCTGTGATAATAAAACAAGTATAATTTAGGACAGGTCAGGTCAGACAGAAGCTTTATTAACTATAATCATTGTGATAACATTTGGATAGCATATTCTCCTCTGCATCTGTTTTTTCCCTGTCCAGTGATTGCAGAGACCTGACCTACGTATATATGCTGTTTCAGAAAAAAAAATGCGAAGAGAGGAAAAACAATGATTCCAATGTTAGCAAAGCCAGATATCCATCTTCAGGAATTATGGACTTCAGGCAGTTTTTTATATATTTAACATAACCAAGCACCCATCCCTGGGAGGGGCTCCTCAAGTAGCTTGTTAACTGCCACAGTTCTGAGAAGGAATCAGAGAGTAAATATGTGACAATAAGGAGAGATGACTCTTGGTGGAGCCCGTGGTACACCTGGCACACCCCATTTTATTTTAGCTGAGAAGTGGGGAGTTGGAAACAATCACAGACTGCTAGCTTTTAGTTAAAAGGAATCTGGAACATGCTGCCCAGGGAAGCTGTGGATGCCCCATCCCCGGCAGTGCTCAAGGCCAGGCTGGATGGGGCTTTGAGCTACCTGTTCTGGTGGGAGGTGTCCCTGCCATGGCAGGGGGTTGGAATTAGGTGGTCCCTTATGGTCCCTTCCAATCCAAATTACTCTATGTTTCTATGATTCTGTGTTTCTTTTAGTCAGAATAACTTCTTAGCCAGACCTCTTCAATATTAAATATTAATAGTTTTACTATTAAACCCATATTCCAGGAGTTTGGGATTCATCATGAACTAACAAAAGTCAGAAATGGAAACAGAAATGTGGGACAAACTTCACTACCTCTGTAAGAGCTGTTGTAGCTCCAAGTAATAAAGCAAGTTTAGATATAAGCAAACAGGCTTTAGGGGTGCTGGCAAATTTGTTGGGGGAATCAGCTCTGGAGACCTCATCAAAAGCCTACTGAAGTCAATGGGAAAACTGCCCTTAACTTCAACAGGCGTTGATTTAGTCTTAGAGTTCAAGAGCTCTGACGGGGCTGCAGGGAAAGGGTGAAAACCAGCAGAATAATAAAGTAGTGCTAGAGTGAATGACATACACTCCAATAGCAAAAAATAGTAAGGACTAGTAGCAGGCATCAGGGCTGTGAGGTGGCTGCTCGGTGTGTGAATTCAGAGAACATCCATTCACAACATTCCTCAGATGGTCACTTTTTCAAGCAGTAAATTTTCTTTTTTCTTTTTTCTTTTTTTTTTCTTTTATATATATTAATTTATTTTTAGGAAAAGGAAAGCATGCTGTTGAATATTGGTGGCTCCAGGATGCTGAGTGGGAAGATAATGATTTATAATACATTACAGGAGAGGGCATGATAAAAGTCTGCAAAAAGATTCAAGATTCTATTGCTCTGCAGCCTCTGGTCTCTGCATAACTTAAGCAACAAGGTGCCTCTTGCAGACTGCATGGTTTTAACCTGAAGCTATTACCAGCATTTGAGATAACATATTGTTTAATCCTTCTAACTTCAACATGAATCATTCAAAGGAATAGGGAAAGGTTGGGAGGAGGGGGGGACAAGCAAGGAGAGAGACTGAAGAGAGGGAAAGAGAAGGACTCTCAGAAGAATTATTAGAAGTGTGAGCTGCAGGATGCGATGATAAGGCAGAAAGCGCTGCTGAGCCATTGTGTTGGAAAAGTAGGATACTATGTGACAGCTCTCAGGGATCTGTGGGCACACCTAACAGTCTGAGAGATGAGGAGCATACTGTGGCTTTGCTCTCTATCAAGGGATATTTGAACTCCTGTCCAGTGATGTCTCTTTTGAAGCCATTTATTTTCCTTTAGCAATGACCACTGCTGATGTCATTGGAGCACTGGAGTCTTTTCCCCACAGTGAGTCCATCTCCATGGTGAATCTCTCATTCCTGGCAGCCAGGGCCACATCAAAGTAGACCATGCATCTCACCTCTCATAACCTGCCACTGGGATTAAATGACTTTCAGGGCCTTGCAGAGCCATGCAGGATTGAGCTAAGATCTCAAGGACCCAAGCCAGGTAAACTCTTGGAGCAGAGTATTTACATGCAGTACCCACAGGCGTTCCTAAAGCACTATAGGGCCAAAAATAAGCCAGTCACCTTAACCAAAATGGTGCACCTGACATTTGGGGAAGCTCTCTGTGCCAGAAGGACTGTCCCTCTGTCTTTTCTTGGGCTCACTTTTGGAGCTTCTTGGTGTATTTCTTTTGGTTTTAGGGACACTATACCTGTTGGTATTCTTTTTACCTACAGGGAAGCCTCCATTTTATATATTCCTAACCTTTTGAGTACTCTAGTTGTAAGGCTTTGACATAATCCAGCTGCTTTATTGCAAAGAACAGCTTGTTTCCTCTTTTTGCTGATCCTGAAGGATATTTTTTGGCCAAAACATTAACTTTAATACATCAATACTTTTAATGAGATTTATATCTGCATCCAAAATTCATCTGTGGTGGCCTTTCAGCCTTTCAGTCAGGTGTTGGCAGCCTTGTGCTCTTGACTACTTGTTTGAAGTTCAAGCTCATAAAGTGTGTTGCTATCCATTAAGGTGACATGAATTAAATATTCTCTTGGAATTAACTCGTGTATAACCAAGAAAAAGCTTTTTTTTTTTTTTTTTTTTTTTTTTCTTTTTTTTTTCTTTTTTCCTGAAGGCAAGGGAAACAAGCAGCAGCAAGTAGTTGGGTATCAGACATACTATCTCTCTGATTTTGATTCAGTCTGTAGACTCAGAATAGAAAAAGATCAGCACATTTCTTTCATCCTGAATCAAGGTGATTTTACGCAGTTGACCCATTGATCTTAAACTGCAGCAGAGAAATCCTTGAAATCAAGAGATCTCCATTTTCTAAGTGACCTATGCATAAGATAACATATGCATGTAAGATGTTTGTGTTCTAGGCAACTTAGCACCTTCTCTTCATGGGGCTAGCATGGTTGCATGTACTTAGGCAGCTGAGAATTGGGACTGAGCATTTATAAATACTGTGGCCGTAGCTTATGATTGCAGGTAGCTGCCCCGATAAAACTGTGTGATAGCTGGACTACGGTCTGACAGGGCACTGGAACTTGGCTCCCAACCAAAACATCTAGATACAGATTTGGCCGATGTGTCTGGCTACATGTGGCCAAGGGTTCAGTTCAGCAGCTTAAGTGTGCACAGTTAGGGGTACTCGGGCATCTTTAAAGTGTCTGTGAGTTGTGTTTGGAGCTGGACATTGCAACACAATACCTACTGGAAATCCATACAATTTTGGAATTGGTTACTGGATCCAGGTTCCTGCCTATCTTAGCAGGATACCCTAGAGCGTGCAACTCAAATGATAGCAGGTGTCTACATTTGGGAAACTGAACTGACTCCAGGATTCTGCACTCTTGTGTGCAGTGGAATTCTTGTGAATACAGGACTTTGCCTGACCAAATTAAGATGTTTTTAGTTTGAGCTGAATCATTCTCTAGGCTCCATTAACTGTATGGACTGTAACAGACTCATGCTCATCTAGCTCAGATATAGATCCCATCTTGTAATATCTAAATCTAAGAGGTCTAAATGCCACCTATACTCTCTTGAACTGAAAAAAATAGTACTTTGGGTAGACAGTGTCAGGGAGATTTATTTTTCTGGTTTATGAGAAGGAAATCTGAAATTCCATGTGGGTTTCCCATCTTCCTTTATTTCTTTATTTCCCTTTCCATTTGTATAATGCTATTTTTAAAGCATCAATGTTTGGAACACTGTCTTATCTTAGCTCTATTATGATTGTTATTATTAGTACCAGTAGCACTTTTTTTTTTTTTTTTACATATAGATATTTTCTCGTGTATTTATTGAATGATTTTCCATCTGAATATAAGGAAAAACTTCTTTACTGTGAGGGTGACAGAATGCTGAAACAGGTTGCCCAGAGAGGTTGTGGAATCTCTTTCTCTGGACATATTCAGAGCCCACCTGGATGTGATCTAGTGTGCTTTGGGTGACACCACTTGAGCAGGGGGGTTGGACCAGGTGACCTTCAGATGTTCCTTCTAACCTTGACCATTCTTTGATTTTCTGTGATTCTGTGAACTTTTAAAAAACGGGAATATTCTTACCCTGGCTTTCTTAAGGCGTTGGAAAACACACACACACACACACAAAATGAAATAATTTTCCAATAAATAAAATGGAAGTTCGTGGCATGGCTGGAAATGAGCCATAGGTTAGATGAAGAATGTTCAGTTGTGTACATGATAGAACAACAGCTTACAGAGTAAGGTTATTACATGCCTGGAGGACTGCATCATTGTACATTGAGAATTCTTCTTTAAGTCAGAAATCTCCATTTCAGATGTGAAGAAGGAATGCGGGGCAAAGGTTGAACTGAAGTGTCCTCACGTGTCTCCCCATGTCCCCACGTGCCCAAAGACGAGGCTGCGTGCAAGAAGACTGGCCTGGCTGAACAGAGAGTTGTGGCTCAAGCTTAGGAGAAAAAAGAGGGTTTATAATCTTTGGAAAAGAGGGAGGGCCACTCAGGGGGACTACACGGATGTTGCGAGGTGGTGCAGGGACAAAATCAGAAAGGCCAAAGCTCATCTGGAACTCAATCTGGCCACTGCTGTTAAAGACAAAAATAAATGTTTTTGTAAATACATCAGTACAAAAAGGAGGACTAAGGAGAATCTCTACCCTTTACTGGATGCGGGGGGAAACTTAGTTACCAGAGATGAGGAAAAAACTGAGGTGCTTAACGCCTTCTTTGCCTCAGTCTTTAACAGCAAAACCAGTTGTTCTCTGGATGCTCAGAATCCTGCACTGGTGGAAGGGGATGGGGAGCAGAATGTGGCCCCCACAATCCATGAGGAAATGGTTGGTGACCTGCTACAGCATTTGGATGTACGCAAGTCAATGGGGCCAGATGGGATCCACGCGAGGGTATTGAGAGAACTGGCGGAAGAGTTGGCCAAGCCGCTTTCCATCATTTATCGGCAGTCCTGGCTATCGGGGGAGGTCCCACTTGACTGGCGGCTAGCAAACGTGACGCCCACCTACAAAAAGGGCAGGAGGGTAGATTCGGGAAACTATAGGCCTGTTAGTTTAACATCAGTGCCAGGAAAGGTCAAGAGCAGATTATCTTGAGCGTCATCATGCAGCACTTGCAGGGCAAGCAGGCGATCAGGCCCAGTCAGCATGGGTTTATGAAGGGCAGGTCCTGCTTGACGAACCTGATCTTCTTCTATGACAAGGTGACACGCTTAGTGGATGAGGGAAAGGCTGTGGACATGGTCTACCTTGACTTCAGTAAAGCTTTTGACACCATTCCCCACAGCATTCTCCTCAGGAAACTGGCTGCTCATGGCTTGGACTGGCGCACACTTCGTTGGGTTAAGAGCTCGCTGGATGGCCGGGCCCAGAGAGTTGTGGTGAATGGAGTCAAATTCAGTTGGAGGCCGGTCACTAGTGGAGTTCCCCAGGGCTCGGTACTGGGGCCAGTCCTCTTTAACATCTTCATCGATGATCTGGATGAGGGGATCGAGTGCACCCTCAGCAAGTTTGCAGACGACACCAAGTTAGGTGCGTGTGTCGATCTGCTCGAGGGTAGGAAGGCTCTGCAGGAGGATCTGGATAGGCTGGACCGATGGGCCGAGGCCAACGGTATGAAGTTCAACAAGGCCAAGTACCGGGTCCTGCACCTGGGGCACAACAACCCCAAGCAGAGCTACAGGCTGGGAGATGTGTGGTTAGAAAGCTGCCTGGCAGAGAAGGACCTGGAGGTACTGGTTGACAGTCGGCTGAATATGAGCCAGCAGTGTGCTCAGGCGGCCAAGAAGGCCAGCAGCATCCTGGCTTGCATAAGAAACAGCGTGGCCAGCAGGTCCAGGGAAGTGATTGTCCCCCTGTAATCGGCTCTAGTGAGGCTGCACCTCGAGTACTGCGTTCAGTTTTGGGCCCCTCGCTACAAGAAGGACATGGAGGTGCTTGAGCGAGTCCAGAGAAGGGCTACGAAGCTGGTGAAGGGTCTGGAGAACAAGTCTTACGAGGAGAGGCTGAGTGAGCTGGGACTGTTTAGCCTGGAGAAGAGGAGGCTCAGGGGTGACCTTATTGCACTCTACAGGTACCTGAAGGGAGGCTGTAGCGAGGTGGCGGTTGGTCTATTCTCCCACGTGCCTGGTGACAGGATGAGGGGGAATGGGCTAAAGTTGTGCCAGGGGAGGTTTAAGTTGGATATTAGGAAAACCTTCTTTACTGAAAGGGTTGTTAGGCATTGGAACGGGCTGCCCAGGGAAGTGTTTGAGTCACCATCCCTGGAGGTCTTTAAAAGACGTTTAGATGTAGAGCTTAGTGATATTGTTTAGTGGAGGACTATTTATCATTAGGTCAGAGGTTGGACTTGGTGATCTTGGAGGTCTCTTCCAACCCAGACTATTCTGTGACTCCATGATTCTGTCATTCTATGAAGTGTCACTTTAAGGCGTAGAAAGATAAAAAATCTTGAGCTAAAAAAAAGACAAAAGTGGTTGGAGAAGCTGTGGCAGGTATCAACAAGAACAATAACAAAAGCCCTGAGAAGCACCATTCTAGTTGATGCTACCTCTTATTAGACAGGGGAATTCAGTCACATTTATTGAAGGATGGGGAAAAACATTGGCACATGACTCCTAAGCACTTGTACAGACTTAGAGATACCCTTTTTAATTAGTCTGAAACCAGGATTTTCTCTTAACATATTTAAATCCTCGACTGTCGGGTTTCTTTTTCAATTATAGATACATTTAACAAAAAAAAAAAAAAAAAAAATAGGGGGGGGAAAAGAAAAGAAAAAGCCTGTACACACTGCCAACTCCATTGGTATCAGTCACAAATGCTTACAAGGATTACAGCGCTTTAATGAGCTTTTGTGCTAATGGTACATATTTTAATAACTACTATCTGCACTTCCATTTGTAAGTGATAAGTGAGGCTATCTTGTTAATGACCAAATGCCTCACCTTTCCCCTCCTCATACCCTGTTACTTCATCTCATTCTGAACGCCTCAGATGAAGGTTTCAGAGGAATCAGAGTTAATTCCGAATCTGTTGTCTGAGACCCAATGTGGCTGGCATCTCCCAGCTGATGATGTGACTGAGATCCTACTCTTCTTGGGTTCCTTTGGGCTATGGCATTGGCCACTCATGCCTGAACATGGTAAGGATGCCCAAATGGAAACCAGTGAAACCTTTCATGGCAGAAACTGATAACAGCAGGGCATAAGAAAATGTAACAATAATAGTCTTGTTTCTGAGGAAGACAGTTATGAAGGGATGGAAGGATTAGAGGGTGGGACTTAAGCAAAATGGGTTCAGCTTTTTGCTCTGACTTGCTGTGTGATGTTGACCAAGACATATATTTTCTCAGTGCCCCTCGAAAGCATTTCCCCATCTCAACATTTCCCCATCTCACATGAAGGACCAGAAGGGAAAGGGAAGAGGGATACAATCATTCAGTGAATGTCAGGTCATTACTTATTGTGATGGAGACTTAATGTTGTGAAACTTCATTGCACTAGAGCTTTTTAAGAAGAGATTAGACAGTGTCAGGGCTAGACTGTATTGCTCATCCTCCCTTGGGTGCAGATAGGTCTGTGTCCTGTGATTATGTAGCTGCAGCTTCATCTTTGTTTAAGCTTTAATTTCCCGGAGACACAGCTTCACAGAGGAGCATAGATGGAGCCAGCTCAAATCACAGTCTTGCTTAAACTCTGTTCATCTTCAGGCATCTGTTTCTGACAGCACAGTCAGTATTGAGCCAGGCTCTCTGGGGTCTCAGACTCTGACTGTATTCCCTCTTCTAGAACAATCTGTAGCTATACAATCTGTACTGCCCTAGTGTTTGTAGCTTAAGAACCTCAGGGAACAGTCTTCTCACCTGAGGCTCGTGTGGCTCACCACAGCTCCACAGCCACAGCAATCTGCCATGGCAGATTGCTTGACTGGCAAGGGTGGAATGTTTTTGCTCAGTAAGAATGAGAACAAAAATACAAATAAGAAGAGATTTGGCTTCTCCACAAAGTTTATAATGATAAGGAAATGAATGAAACTGTCTGGGCATATTTTCATATAGGTGTCAGCTGGAGTTGCCACGTTTGTATTAGTTGACCGGTTCGTCTTGTCACCATAGTTCATAATCAAAGAAAAATAAAGTGTTAATAATTCTCTTTATTGTTGATGTGATATAACTGTCCAGAATATAATTTTTTCAGAAAGATCCCAAACCATTTTTTTTTAAAAGTTCTAATTTAGAACAAAATGTAGTCTGGAATTTCATGCAAAAGAGAGTATTTGCAGTGGGAAATGTCAGAAGTGCAGTAAACACAGCTATCACTACCACCTGGAACTGTTTAGAAAAATTTCCGTGGAGAATTTTATCAAAATTAGCACATTGCAGAAACATTTTGGTTTTGCTTAAATGGCAATTTAAAATGGAAAAAAGTTATATAAAAATACTTTGAGCAGTTGTACGGCTTACTTTATTTTATTATTTTTTTCAGTAAACCCATTTGCTTGGATTTTTAAAACTAGAGAGAGAGAAGAAAATCACTAGGCAATGTAATTGTGGATAATAATCCTTCCCTGGGAGAGAAATGGAACATTTTAATATTGTGAAATCCTTATGATCTCTGCCTGCTAAGATTGTATGGTAATTTATTTTATTTTATTTTATTTTATTTTATTTTATTTTATTTTATTTTTTGATGCAGAAACAAATGAAATGTCTTTACTGTACAAAATGTCATGGAGAACAAAAATTGCTATGTGATGTCAATATGGGACCTGAAAAAAACATTTAGAAATGCCCCCAACAAATATCCACAAGCACACTCTTTCAAGTCTACCAGTTTATTAGAGTATACATATATCATTTGGTCAGTATGTGTGCTTTTACATGTGTCATATAAAACAGTTCTGTTCTTAGTGTAAATACGTTTTAAAATGTCAAATTTAAATATTCCATTAAGATGTTTAAATAAAACATATAATGTTTGAATTTTTTCCTAATTTATTTCAAACTGATACTTTTAACAGTATTTCAAACACATGCATATGCACACGAATGTATGCGTGCACACACACAGAGAGCATTTCAATTGAAATAATGTTTCTGATGGAAATTAGTTTATTATTATTATTATTATTTATTTATTTATTTATTTATTTTCTGGACAGTTCTGTTGAAGACCTGGAGGGCAAGAAATGTTGCATGAGAAGGGGGTAAGCATGTAGTGGCAGCATCTCTGGGCATAATAACTCTCATATTATTTCATTCTATCTCTTTGTAAACCCATAGAAAATTTAGCATACACAAAATGCAGTGGCAGAGAGTTCCAAGAAGTATGTCTCTTTGTTCATTTATAAATTCCCATCTACCAGTTTCATTTTATGCCTTAGTTCATGTTTTGAAAGTCCAGTGAACAATAATTTCATAGACCCTTATCATATCTTCTCTCTGTCATCTCTTTTTTAGGCTTAGGATTTTCATGCATGGATGCTATTTAATACCTGTGATCTTTCATGTTTTTTTTTTTTTTCTTCTTTTCTTTTTTTCTTTTTTTTTCTTTTTTCTTTCCTTCTATATCTTTTCCAGTTTTCTTACTAGCTTTAAATAGAACTGCACACAGCATTATGTGTGGGGTACTGCAGGTTTACAGTGCTTTTCTCTTTCTCTCACCTTCCTAAATTCAACTACATTTGAGCTGATATTTTAATATTATCTTTTATCATCCCAAGACCTCATCTCTAAATAGTTCCAAGTCCATCATGGCATAAATAAAGTGAAGCTTTCTGTTCCCACATTCATCAGAGTGAGTTCTGTATGTGAGGCAAAAGGAAATAAGGGACAAGAAGTTCTAGGACAGAGTAATACGTCCAGATAATTATCTTATGGCAAGAGGTTCAGGGTGAAGACCCTCATAGAAATCTATCATCTACAAGAAAGGCTGAGTGAGCTGAAGGATGATAAAGAGGCTGATACCATGGGTATAAATTGTCAAAGAAAGGATGGGGAAAGGTTAAAAAAATAATTAAGAAAATATTAACATTGTTTGCAATCCTGTCTAGAAAGCAGCCTGCTAAAGTAGAGCACTATGGTACTATGGTGAAAATACATTCAGCATAAAGTGTGCATAGTCAGGGAAACAGAGAAACTGAGGAAAAAAAAAAAAAAAAAAAAAAAAAAAAAATGCCTAGGGCTAGACACTGTCATCTCTGTTGCAGAACTGGCAGTTCATTTAATAACTTTCAAGCCTATGTCTTGGTATTACAAGCTTTAAAAGCTCCAGCTGAAAACAATCGCTATTAATAACCCCCCCTGCTTTGCAATATGAAAGCATCAGGTACAACAGTGAGACACCTATAATCCTCCCATGTTAGATAGCAGCAGAACAGCACTCAGCCAACCATGGAGGAGAATCCTATAAAAATACCCAAATCCATCTCTCCATGATGGATGGTCTTTGTACAAGCACTAAAGTGTATTCCCTTTAGTACTACTCTCTATTGATGCTGAGCTACTAAGTAATCTGAGGGAAACTAGGAAGCGATCGCCATGATAAAAATAAAATGAATTGGGGATAAAGCTGGAATTTCGTCAAAACCATCATGATCAGAACAATATTGCCTGAGAAATAGAGAGCTTTATATCTGTCAACATGTCAGTGTTTGGACAGGAAACCAAAGCCGTGGAGATTGGTGTCAGAAGAGGCATCTTTTTCTTCCATAAGCACCATGCATGTACCAACATGAAATACAAATGCAATCTTGCTGACTAGAATTCATGACAAGTAGCTCCTCTGAGAACAGTCTGAAACCAGTAAGACTGCTCAGATATTCCTAGAAGACTTCTCATATATTTGCCAACCGTTTACTCAGCCTTTACTCATGAAATACATTCTGCTAATTCATAGGACTCTGTCCTGAACATTTCAGGATTTATATGTGAGTTTTGAATTGAGCCCAATCCTGCATGCCTTATGTGAACTAACAAGAAGGAATCATTAATGCTGAGAGAATGACTCACAGGATTAAAGGCAAGAGATAGGATCAAGCCCTACACAAGTATTAAGACTCAAATCCTGGTAGCATTAGTGGGATCTAAAGCTGATTGAAAGAAGAATTTAAAACAAAACAAAAAAGAAATTCAGGAAAGATATGTTGACACAGTGATTCTGAGGAAGAAAAACTATCACAAAGTCACAGAGGAAAAAGCCGACTAGTTGGGATCTGAAAGCTGGGGGCCACCAAATTTCTGAACTGTATGGACACAAAGATGCCAGAGCCCAGAGATGGACACAACAATTCTGGCAGAATAATAGCACAATGCAAGAAAATCATAGAATCATAGGATCATAGAATATCCCGAGTTGGAAGGGACCTATAAGGATCATCAATCCAACTCCTCGCACCCCACAGGTCTACCCAAAAGTTCAGACCATGTGACTAAGTGCACAGTCCAATTGCTTCTTAAAATCAGACAGGCTTGGTGCAGTGACTACTTCACTGAGGAGCCTGTTCCAGTGTACAACCACCCTCTTGGTGAAGAACCTCTTCCTGATGTCCAGCCTAACCAAGTGGGCTGAAACCTGTTTTCTTTCTGCATGTGTGCTAGCGATTCAAAGCAGGGAAGAATTCTAAAGTCACAGAATAAGTGAGATACATCTCAGTAGACCCTCTAGTCCCACCCACTGCTTGGAGCAGGGTGAACTTGCTCAGGTTGCTCAGGACTATGTCCAGCTGGAATTCAAGCATCCTCAAAGATGGAGACTTTACACCCTCTCTGGGCAACTTGTTGACAACACCCACAACTTAAATAATTATTCCTATGTTTAAATGGAATTCCCTGTATTTCCATTTGTGCCCATGTCCTCTTGTCCTGTCACTAGACTTCACCATCCTCCCCAAGGTATCTACATACATGGATAAGATCTCCCCGAGCCTTCCATGGTACTGGTTGATCATTCTCAGCTCTCACAGCCTCTATTCACCCTTTTTGTAGCCTAATATCTCTGTGTCTCCTTTTATGGGGAAGTCCAGCACTGGACCCAGCATTACAGTGAGATGTGAATCTATTTCCTTTTTCTGCGCTACAACCACATTAAGTTTCTGAACAGGAAAAAAAAAGGAAAAAAAAAAAAGAAAGCAAGATTTGATAGACTCCTAGTTTTTTATCAAGATGATTTCAAATAAGTCCATAAAACCACTGGGAGGAGATTGACAGAGAAAAAGAAAGTGAAATCCATGTGAGCAATTCTTACATCAACAAGTGGAAATAATGTCCAATTCCTGTTAAGATATTTTTAGAAATACATTGATTGAAATCACAGGATTTCCGATGCTCCAAGTTTTATTAAAGTCTCCAGAGGGATGTTCACAAAAGAGCAGTAAGCCTAGAGTTCATCTCCTCTGAACTTGATAATGTGCTGCATAGAGCTCCAGTGTTTTTCATGAGAGTATTTTCTGGCTAAATTCTGAATAAGACCCTCACAGGGTAGCCTCAGCACCTTTAGACTTTAACAAAAACTTTGGGGAATAGGGGAAATTTCTCTGGGCTGAAATGCATCTCTCTCTCAGAGCAGAATATTTTATTTTATTTTATTTTATTTTATTTCATTTATTTTATTTTATTTATTTTATTTTTTTCACAAAATGATTTAAAATATCTAGGTTTGAGTTATCTGTGGCTGGCGAATCATAAGTACTTTTCATGCCTGAAGACCATTTCAGACTCTTTGACTGTGCACAAATCAGTGTTTGGGAAAGCAAGACCTTGGCATGGAGATCATCTGTAGTGAGGAACAAGAGACCAGCTTCTTATGGAAAGGAATAATAAGACTAGAAATAACAAAAAATGAAATATTTCTTAAGGCTAAAGGGCTGGAGCATGTCCAAGCCACAGATTCAAGATGGAGAGTCTCCATCAAGATTCAAAGGATGAGGCACAGACTTGGAGAAGATGAATACCTAGAATTATAAGTACTTTCCAATTGCCATCGTTGAGGGTTTAAGAAAGAATATTTTCTTGGGACAGGTTATTCAGTAATGTATAACATATTTTTCTTCTTTCTTCTCTCTTTTTCTTTTTCTTTTTTTTTTTTTTTTTCCTTCTTTTTCTTTTTCCTTCTCTTCAATTCTTTTTTTCTTTTTTTTTTTTCCTTTTTCTTTTTTTTAAAAAAAAAAATTCTTCTTTTTTTTCTTTTTTTCCTTTCCTTTTTTATTTTTATTTTTTTTTTTTTTCCTTTTCTTCTTCTCTTTCCCTTTTCCTTTTTCTTTTCTTTTTCCATGGATCTTCCAGCTTTGGTGAGAATCAGAAAGAGAAAATATTTTTCTCTTTTAATTTAATATATAAAACCTACTATCTGAGGTAACTACTTCATGAGCAGAAAGTCCCTGTTTTCCTGTGGTACTAATGCTGCAAGCATATCCAGGTAGAAAGGACTCACATACCTTTATACCTTTACTTCAATGTGTGTTTCACACAACCTATGTGTATTAATCCTATTAATCCTTTTTTGTTTGTTTGTTTTGTTTTGTTTTGTTTTGTTTTGTTTTCATTGAGATTTTAAAGAGTTTAAATTAAGTTAGTGAGAACTTTTGCATTCAAAATTAGGAGCCTCAGTGTGCATATGCCATCAGAGCTGCCAAGTCAATTGAAAGCTCTGCTTTTCCTAATAGAGGGATCTGGGCAACCGTCTTACTCTACGACACCTGACCATTGCCCTTGAGGGCCTCAAGGCCTATAGGGGATAGATTTACTGAAAATGAGAAAGTCAGCTTGCAGACTCATTTCTAAAAAGGTTTGGGCTTGTATGGCTCAAAGGATCATGGGTTATGTCTTAATGCCACTCTTGAGAAATAATCTCTGTCAGGAAATCTTTGCATTGAACTGCAAGTTATGGTGGAGATAAGACGGGGTGTTTCACATGCCTGAGATTGGTTAAGGATAAATTTAAGCTTGCTCCTTTATATCAGTATAGAGATCTTACATTATACAATATGAAGAAATGAGATCAGCAAAGTATAACTGAGCAAACAATTTTGCTTTGTG
The DNA here is from genome assembly GCF_011077185.1 of Oxyura jamaicensis. Classification (NCBI taxonomy): domain Eukaryota; kingdom Metazoa; phylum Chordata; class Aves; order Anseriformes; family Anatidae; genus Oxyura; species Oxyura jamaicensis. Next base: position 7,642,817 of record NC_048926.1, on the reverse strand, counting down.
ATATGCATGTTAAAATCACTGTGAAAAGCAAAACTCTTAATTCCCTGAATTTTAGGCGTATCAATTTTGTAGCTCTATAGTTGCATTACTTTGGAATTCATTATGTTTTGAAGGTTGATTTTTATGTCTTACACTGCTATTAGTTTTAGACCAGAGTTTGGAAGCTCAGTACACACTCCCTTTGCACTGCAGAAACCATTGCAAGATATGTAACTATCATATACAGGAAATTAGGATAGAGAGTTTTCATAACTCGTGGACTTGAATACAAATCTCCAATTTCTGGAACACAGACAGCACTTCCCTCCCTCAGAACCAAAGATAAAAGCCTGTGAGTGATTCTGAGGTGCTAAAATACAAGGGAGACAAGGATCAGGTAAGAATCTTGGCAGATAGGGTAGACAGATATAAAAACTAGCCCTGGATAAGAATTGAAGCAATAATCTTATCAATATACATATGGGCAAATGAAAATGCAAATGAACCACAGATATATAAATGTTCAGGAAGAAACAAAGATTTCTGTAATACTTACCTGTATTGCATTGACTTCAAGTAGCCCTTAAGTGGAACTGACGGTATTACAAACACAATAAGCACTTCTAGACAAACTGGAATAACAATCACTTCAGGAGCCTGGAAGCATTCACAATTCTGCTGTTGTCAACTCTTTCAGTGGCTTTAATTTTCAATGGTAAGCACAACTCCTATATAGTGTTGTCAAAACTGCAATGAAGTTATGTCATTGAATATTAAAGCGCTGGCCTGTGGAATGCCAAACACACATATTTGAATTTCATGCTCTCTACTAAACATCAAGACAAATATGTCTAATTTCATAAAAACCTCACCAGCCCAGAAAAGTTGACAATCAGGCCCATTTCACTTCACCAGGTGAAATAGGAGTTTATACTGTAAAAGAGGTCTCACAGGAGTGCAGAGGGGAGGATGGGGGGATGGGGTTAGTGGGGTTAGGATTCATAGATGCAGCATGACATCAAAGCACAGTTAGGCTGGGTACTAAGGGTGCAACTCCTTTTTATTTATTTATTTATTTATTTATTTATTTATTTATTTATTTATTTGGCTTTGGAGGTTTCTTGATTCCTGCCTTGTTTTGTGAGCCAGAACAGAAGGAGCACCACACTTCTGCTCCTAACCAAAACCCAAGAAGATTGCTGCCTTCCTCCTCCTTCCTCCCAGTGCTGCCTTACGTTCCAAGACCTATTCTGTCTTCCGTCTCTCCATGTGTTCATGAGACTGAAACCAACTTACAGTAATCATCTGTGGGCCTGTAGACTCTGTTGAATCTACTTAGGCCTGATATGTGCTTTCCTCTTTGGGGCATGTTTTATCCTGTGTGCAGGAATACCAAAGGTAGTGAATGAAGGGCTGTGACCACTGAAAAGACTGGGGAGGCTGCATGAACATGAACTTCATGGAAATTTCCAAATTTATGAAGCAGTTTTTCTTCTAGAATGCTTTATAGAAGAGATTGGTTTGACCTTGAAGGTAAAATTTTGTACCCACTTCTATTGGATGAAATTCAAGGCATAGATGTCCAAAGCTGACCAGTTACACTCAGACACTCAAGATAGTCTGGACAATGATATTCTGGACAGAATGAGTTCCATGCTGAAGAATTTCTGGCAGGCAGCAAAATAAAGAAAATTAATTGCTTGGACTTATTTGGTCTACAGTTTATAGATAGCATGGTAGAAAGAAGTGTTCACTGTGCTGGGTTTGTGCTCTGTGACTTTTCCAGTCTGAAACTGAATGTAATCCACCAAACTTTTTACAAGTAGGCAACCTAAAGATCTGATAATTAAAAATCATTCATTAGCCTGACTAGTTTTAGTACCTAACAAATAATTAACAAATGTGATAATTAGTGGGATTTTTTGTTGTTTGTTTCACAAAGCACCAAAAGCATTTTAGAAACACCACATTTCTCCCAAAGTTACATAGTTACATTGGTTTCAATATATTTCCCTCTGATTATTTTATTTCCTGGGGGGGGGGGGGAGGGCGGGCAGCATTTTTATGCTCACAGAAATCTTTTGGATACTCTGTTTTACCAGTGCTTGTGCCCTCTGAGATCTTGCATTATTAATAATACTAATTATTGCAATTATTTATTATTAGATGAAGGATGAGAGAGTTTCCAGCAATTCACAAAGCACAGAAGAGGATGTAAGACTTATCCTGCAGGGGTTGTGGTTGAACTTTCAGACCTCTGAGAAGCCCCTGACAGAGAGGAACTGTACTTAGCAAGATAAACTGCTAAATGGATGTGAAAAATAAATAAATTAATAAGCAAACAACTCATACATTGCCGGACTTCTTACTCAAAATGTCACACCAGAGGGACTGGAAAAAAAAGCAAGATCACATGTTATAGTAATACAGAATACATATCAGTGTCTGTAAAGAATGATTAACATCTGATAATTTCATGATGTTTGCTTTAATTTTCCATAGTAAATGTCTCTGTCTCTTCCGGAGGACAGCGAAGTGCCTGGTCACAAAGATGCAGGTGCACTGAATGAATAACAGAGCTCATAGTGTGCTCTGTTGTGTAAGTTTTTTGAGCTAGAGCTAAGATAAGAGAGAGATTCTATATCTGCAGATGCAGAATCAGGGCTCATGAGCCAGTAGGAGAGATTGAGTTCAAATACCAAACAGCTTACAGTAATGACCCATGAACATGCAAGGTCATAGCATAGTCTGACCAGCACAAAAAAAAAAAAAAAAAAAAAAAAAAAACAGTCTTAGTCAAAGGGAAAGCTTCACATCTTAGATTTCAAACAAAGCCTTTTGTTGTTGCATAGGATAATGAAAGCTCAGAAATGGAGGACAGGGTTTTGAGAAAAATTATCTTTAATTATCTGTGATATTGAGGAGGGAGAATACTCTCTGTAAGGCTTGCCTACCACATCTTCTATATTTTTTCAAGTAATAGAGAAGCACATTTTTTTTCCTGTAACTTAAAATTGGAGGCCTCTAACCCACCTAAGAGATGAAATAAGAGCTTAGGCAGATCTAGACATACCTGTTATTATTTTATATTTATTTTTCTAATTATTTTTTCTACTTGTTTGCAGATACCTCTTCATCACTACATAGCTCTGATTAGACAATTTAAAAGAAAATGTACTGATCTTCACACAAAATTTGAAAGCAGCAGATAGATGATGCAGATCAAATATTGTGTCTTTAGCTTGGTCTAGAGCTGGGGAAACAAAATGCCACCTAGAAACTACAGAATGCATGCAAAACACATGCTTTACCCAAAGCAAAGCATGTGAGGAGACTATAAAGGGAACACAGACAAAATTGTCTCTGTAACTATGACAGTGACATTAGTGACTTACAGAATCTTTTAGTTATTATTACTGTCTTCAAAAGACAAGTGTGCTTTCCCTGTGCTTTTCTTTCTGACACATGCCTTCCTACCCAAAGTCACAGCAAGTGATTTTTATATCTGAAACATATTCTATGGAATAAAGAACAACAGATGTACAACTGGAAATGGATTCAGTCCAAAAGGCTGCTTCTGAACAACATCTGACTCAGGAGTCTTTTTTTTTTTTTTTTTTTTTTTTTTTTTTTTTTAAACAATCTAGAAATAAAGGTGTTTCTTTTTTCTTTTTTCTTTTTTTCCTTTTTTTCTTTTTTTTCCTTTTTCTTGTGGACCTACCCCCACACCCTTGTACAGGGAAGGAGTCCTACTTTAGATTCCAAATGGCTTAATGCCAGCTGATTATGTATTAGATAGAGTCACTGAAAAAATAGGATTGCAAAGGGTCTTAAGAGGGTGTGTAATCCATGTAGTTCTTTCCTCAAGGCAGGATCAACTACTTAAGCCATTTGTAAGAGAAGATTGTCTTTCTCTTGTTCTCAGTAATGACCAGTGACGTATTGCAAAGCATGTACTTATATATATTACAACAGAATTTGGAGAATACAGGTCAGATTAAAGTCTCACTTGCTGACACTGTGCAAATTCCTAATAAGAAGCAATTGCAGTTCCAAACAGCTTTCAGTCTCAGTAGACAAAGCAGGCAGGGGAAAGAGAAATAATATGTCATGATGCTTACTTTATATGAAATTTCAAACTTTTTATCATTAGCCTAATCCATCTTCTCTTAAGGCTGATAGTAAATCTCCATCTAACCACAACTGGAGTTAGCAAGATACACTACAGATTGCACAAATAATATGCAGAACATACAAACAGTCCATATGGGATTCCTGTATAATCCAGATGTCTCACATATCAAAACGGTGACAAAGACTTCATTATCTTCATTATCACTGCACATTTATAAAAGCAAATGATTTGTTTAAAAATAATAATATTTAAGAAAAAAACAAACAGTCAAACTAACAAAAAAAAAGCACATGATGGAGTTTTCTCAACACGGCATGCAGCTCTGGACCCAAACAAGTTTATCCACATTCCCTGAGTGATGGTTTATGTTTTGACATTGACTAACTCATCCATGCTCAGGGCACAAGCACTCAGACAATCTCCATCACCAGTTTCCCATTAGAAATCTTGATCTCTGCTGAAACAAGCTCAGTTCCCTTCATTATTTCCCAGCCGACAGACGGCTTGAGAGGGAGGATATTACAAGTGTCAGTCTCTTTGCCTCCAGACAGGCCATGGATAACACAAGAAGTAGGAAAACAAACAAATAAAAAATGTCTTTGTTTATGTGGCAACTTTTTAATGTGTTTATTGTACAACTATGTTTCATTTGTTCTCCCCAATCTAGTTTACAAGCACGATATTCTTTGAAATCCTCCAGCAAGTGTTCTCTCTCCCCTTTTTTCTCTGATTTTTTGTTAAAGTCCTATTATTCTGCTGAAAGAAAGAAATGGCAATCCATCTTGAAGAGCTACTTTGTTATTAAAAGGAGTTATAGAGCTCTTCAAATTAGTCATTGAGCAAAATCTAACAAATATATATATATATTTTTGAGAAGGGTGGTGTTTTCTTGCTAAACAAGGTGAAGAACAATAAGATGAATTCTACTGCAAACTTCTCCATAAGTACCTTCAGAAGGATCACTTTATTTGCATCAAAAACTCTATTATTTTGGCAACGAGAGGTCAAGATCAAGGTCTTTAAATTAAGTGAATTGTCATAGCTCCGTTAACTTCTGTAGAGGTATGTTGCTTTTTATTAAGACTTAGTCATAAACATATTGAAATATAGTCCCTGACCTGAACAACTTACTTTTGAAAGGCAGAAGATAGACAAAATGGAGAAAAAGCATGAAAAGCAAAAAGAAAGCATGTTTTCCAGTCAAAGCAATGTGTTGGTCATTTGAGGATACAAGCTGTTCCTAGCCATACATGCAGGAAAACCTAAGCATTTCCTCAGTTCTCTCTGCTTTAGCTCCTGTGTTTCTGTGCGTGCATCCCATAGCTTTCTATGTGGATGTGCTCCAGAACTCTTATTAGTCAAACACATTTAGAAGACCCTGGGCTATGTCAATACAAGTAAATTAAACATTCAGTCCTTGATGCTGAGTCTGAATGTCATGAAATGAGAGTGGTTGGACACTAGAGCATGGTCCCCATGGCAGTAGTCATGGCACCTAGCTTGCTGGAGTTCAAGAAGTGTTTGAACAACGCTCTCAGACACAGGGTTTGGGTTTTGGGTGGTCCTGTGTGGAACAACAAGTTGGACTTGATGATCCTTTTGGATCCAATCCAGCACAGGATATTTTGTGATTCTGTGATTCTGTGAAATGCCCAAACCATGCCATGGAATAGCTTTGAAGACTGATGATTGTCATAAAACAAAACCATGTCAGAGACTGTTCTCACTATTTAGTAGTATCAGTAATCATGTTCTAGTGCTTATGAATGTTCCTGGACAGTGTTTTATTCATTAACTTAGCCATCCCCTATCTGTCCCCTGAGGGGAATTGTATGATGTCCAGTGAAAGAGTGAAAGAGCAGTGAAAGAGTTTTATTAAATGCTTATGAGTAAGACCATCTGAGAAGAAAGATAATAAAAGATTGGTAGTGTGTGCATGTGACTAAGGTAGTTATCTCCAAAGAGAATCCGTCATCTCAGGAACATGAAAACATTAGTACGGACAACATTAAAAATTAAAATGCTTTCCTTAGCTGTTGACATTCACTATTTCGATGAAAGTTTTCATTAACAAAACTTATTTTTTTGAATATATTAAAGAACTGCAGTAGTAGGGAACAGAATCAAAGCACCAACATTTTGGCATTAACAGAAGGAGGAGAAAAAAGAAATACAGAATCATTGATAGGAGAAATGATGCAAAATAAAATAAGTCAAGGAAAACTAAGGGAGGATGGGTGTAATGTCTCAAAAAATCTAGTAATGACCTGCTAGAGGATGGAGGGGAAGGAGGTGTGTTTTGCTTTATTGTGCATTTCTGCAGAGTGCAGTAAAAGAATATTCTACCATCTGTCATCTTCAAGAAATTGGCATACTCTGACATTGGACAGGTTTGTTCATACTTCCAATCTGCTGCTCACTCATTTTTGCTGAACATTTTTGTTCTCCACTTCTCCCACGTAATTTTTATTTTTATCATTATTATTATTATTATTTGGAGTCAGATCATGTTCAATCATTTTTTTCTATAGCTTGAATTTGTCAGGCTAAATAAAAAATAAAAATAATAAAAAAAAAGGAAACAAAAAGAACAATGCACTAGAAAAATCCTAGACTGTCTCCACTACCTGGTTTGATTTTTCTTTTTGATTTTTCCAGATGTCATTGAGGTATGATTTTTCACGTGGTTAGATTTCCCTAACCACATATTTCAGACACAATATTAAACAGAATGTTACATAATAAATCAACACATGTTGAACATAAATGTAACATTAAATTTTACTTAAAAAAAAAAATCAATAAGGCAATATATATGAAATTTATGTAAGTAGCTTCTGTCTCCCATTAGACCAGATATATGTCTTCAGGATATCAAGGATATATGTTGGTCAGAAGTTAAGATTGCAAAACCAAAAGACAGAATTCTCTTACTATATACATCACTGAAAGCTCTACCTATGTAGTATGGGATATACTTAACCAAATTGGCCCAGATGGGTAATACATGAATATCAGTTCTAAGCTGGTCACTCAGACACTGTGGCAAACCTTGGGAGGCTATTGACCCTAATGAATGGCCCAAAGGGAGGACATTAAAACGGAAGAGCTTATTATTCATCACTGACAACCAAGACAAATTAGACAACTACCTCATGGTGGAGGTGCACCTTTTGGACTGCAGAGTTTAAAGTAGACAAATCTCTTCCTAAGTCACATCAGGAGTACTGGTTTATTTCAGGGGTCAAAGCTTGAATAACATCTATTCCACTCAGTGGCCTCATACTGAAAGATAGAGATTCAATTGAGTTGAAGCTGGCCATGTTTGTAGGAGACAACAAAAAAGTTTAAGATATGTGAACAGAAGAAGGAGAACCAAAGAAAACATAGGTTGATGGGGAAGGTCTCCTCAGAGACAATGACGTAGGCAAAGCAGAGACATTTAATGCCTTCTTCGCCTCTGTCTTCAACGCTGATGATGGGCTTCAGGACCCAGAGTGCCCTGAGCTGGATGACCGTGATGGTGGGAATGACAAACTCCCAACCAACCCTGAATGTGTGTGGGATTTGCTGCTCCACCTGAATCCATACAAGTCCATAGGTCCGGATGGGATTCATCCCAGGGTGCTTAAAGAGCTGGCTGATGCCATTGCGGGACCTCTCTCTATTTTTCAACAATCTTGGGAATCTGGAGAGGTCCCAGTAGACTGGAAGCTGGCAAATACTGTGCCAATTTTCAAGAAGGGTAAGAAAGAAGACCCTAGCAATTACAGGCCTGTCACTTCAGTGCCTGGTAAAATTACAGAGAAGATGATTCTTGAAGTTATTGAAGTGCACCTGGGGGACAATGCAGTCATTGGTCCCAGTCAACATGCGTTCATGAGGGGTAGGTCCTGCCTAACAAATCTGACTTCCTTTTATGATAAGATCACCGGTCTAGTCGATCAAGGTAAACCAGCTGATGTGATCTTTTTGGATTTCAGCAAGGCTTTTGACACGATTTCCCATAGGGTCCTACTGGACAAAATGTTCAGCATACAACTTAACAAAAACATCATACAATGGGTGAGCAATTTGCTGACGGGCAGGGCTCAAAGGGTTGTGGTAAATGGGGCCACATCAGGCTGGCAGATAGTCACTAGTGGGGTCCCTCAAGACTCCATTCTAGGGCCAGTCCTCTTCAATGCTTTTATAAAGGATTTGGATGTAGGACTAGAAGGTGTTTTGAACAAATTTGCCGATGACACCAAACTTGGAGGAGTTGTAGACTCGGATGAGGGTGCAAAGGCCTTGCAGAGAGATCTGGACAGATTGGAGAACTGGGCAATCACCAACCACATGAAGATAAACAAAAGCAAGTGCTGGGTCCTGCACCTGTGATGGGGCAACTTTGGCTACAGTACAGACTGGGTGACGAGACGCTGGAGAGCAGCCCCACAGAGAGGGATCTAGGAGTCGTGGTTGACAGCAAGTTGAATATGAGCCAGCAGAGTGCCCTGGCAGCCACAAGGGCCAACCATACCCTGGGGTGCATTGCTAGTCGGTCGAGGGAAGTGATTGTCCCTCTCTACTCTGCGCAAGTGTGGCCTCACCTCGAGTACTGCGTGCAGTTCTGGGCACCACAGTACAAAAAGGACATTCAACTGTTGGAGAGTGTCCAGAGGAGGGCAATGAAGATGGTGAAGGGCCTGGAGAGGAAAACATATGAGAAGCGGCTGAGGTCACTGGGCCTGTTCAGCCTGGAGAAGAGGAGGCTGAAAGGAGACCTCATTGTGGTCTACAACTTCCTCGCGAGGGGGAGTGGAGAGGCGGGTGACCTATTCTCCATAAACACCAGTGACAGGACCTATGGGAACGGGGTTAAGCTGAGGCAGGGGAAGTTTAAACTAGACATCAGGAGGAGGTTCTTCACTGAGAGGGTGGCTGCGCACTGGAACAGGCTCCCCAGTGAAGTAGTCACTGCATCAAGCTTGTCTGAATTTAAGAAGCGATTGGACTGTGCACTTAGTCACATGGTCTAAACTTTTGGGTAGACCTGTGCAGTGCAAGGAGTTGGATTTGATGATCCGTATGGGTCCCTTCCAACTCAGGATATTCTATGATTCTATGAATTTCCTTGATTTACTTCAAACACCACAACAAGATGTGTGTAGAAAAAGTGGTAATGAAGAGGAAAAAAAAAGAAAAAAAGAAAAAAATAAAAGCCACTACAAACACACAAACAAACCTTTTAATTTCTGCAGCTACAAAAGTTATTCTTAGAATTTACTCCTACTTCATATTCCTGATTTGAAATGATTGGTATGCACTCATATTTGAATTCCAGCTTAACTAAAAAGGAGAGACTTTAAGGATGGCCACATAGCTTTCAGCACAAATTGTAGAACAGCAATGTATCTTAAACTACAAGGTGAACGAAGTTGTTTTGCAAAAGAACAGTATAGGAGTAGAAAAAGATGCAAATTCTGAAATACTGAATTAAGCAGGCCCATATGATACATAAACATATTGGTAGCAGATTCCTAAAAGAGAATTCCTTTGGTGTTTCAGTAAAATAGGTTTTCAGTGTTACTACATTTATTTATGGGTCAGATTTCTTACTGGTTAAAATTGTGTTACATTGATTTCAGTGAAACTAAATTATTATAACCATGTATGAGGATCTATTTATTTATTTATTTATTTACTTATTTATTTTTGATTGACACTTGTTCAAATTAGGGAATATATTATGTTTTTGTGTATGTTTGTTTGTTTTTGGGTTGGTTTTTAACCTGAAGGGAAAGGAAGAGAATTTGGGATTACTGAGAAAGGAAAAAAAAAAAAAAAATAGGATTAATTAGTCTGAAGTAGAAGATAGACCTGTGGGGAAAAATGCAAGACTCAAAACATTGAGAGTGTTGATGACTCAGGGGACTTAGAGCAGTGAATCTCATAGCACAATTTGGCCCACGGCCTGGAATAGAGTTCTCTTGCTGTCTGTCAATGTTCAAATGAATATTCTTCAAACTTAGCGCTCTTTTTATAGCATCTTCCATCTGGGGATCTCTAATGTCAAGGTGTAAGAGATTAAAATTTCACCAGGTAGTTTATAATTCAGGGGAAAGTGCTTCTAGGCTGGTGACACATGCTCTGTAATCAATAAATAACATTTTTTTTGTTTGTTTGTTTGTTTGTTTGTTTTGGTAACAGTAAGAAAGTGGCATTTGTGGAATTTTCAGAAGTAACTGAATTTAAGAAATTCCATCAAGTGAAAATTAATGCAAGCAAAAAATATAAATTAACACAAACCACAGGCTACAAAAACAGGATGAAAAAGCTTTTGATTCACCATCATCTCCCTTTGGAAGAATCTGTCTCCAGATCCTTTCAACAGCATGGTCCAATATTTGACCAGCCAATGAATGTACATTAGTTCTGCCCACTGTCTCTGGAAATCTTTGACTGTCTCAGATGACCTGACTGCCAAGTCACTGTGAGCTTTAACTGATATTCTCCCTCAGTTTTCAGTGACAGAAAAAAACGAGAGAAGCCAACTCCTCTCCAAAGATTTCTAAACATCACCCTTGGTGTCATCGCCTTCCTCTAATTAAGCAAACAAAACAGAGATCAGAAACAGAAAAGAAAAAAATAACTGAATTTCTCTGGCCCTGGCAACCTTCCTAGGGGAAAGTTCAGGCTCCAAATCTGGTGCTGAGGTTGACACCCAGCCCATGAGAATGGTAGACCGAACACGAGGTACTTCAGCACCATCCACAGTCTTCATATGTGCTCTTCCACTCATTGTAGCTGATGTTCAGAGAAGATTAATAAAACAAAACATTCAGCAAGGCAGGGATGGAGACAAAGGCAAAGGAAAAAATCCATCCTTGCCCATTCAGGTAGTGAGAAGAAGCCAAGAATCGTAAGATTAATGTACATCAGGAGACAGCTGCTATATCTTCCGCTAGTGTCATTTTTTGTCTTCAAAAAAAACTTATTGGTCTGACTGTAACAATATGTTTTTGGGCTTTTGTTACATTCTCATCTGCTTCTGGTTATCCAGTCATTAGCCATCAAACTCTGCTGTCATGAACCACTATCATGCGATTTTTTGGTTCATTGTGGGTCAAGGATAACAAATATTTTTGATTGCATCTTATTTTCCTAGTATCTTCTGGGGGGAAAAACAAACAGTTAATCTATTTCATTTTACTGATCACCATCAGGAGTTCTGGATGGGTAATTTTGTGTTGTTACTCTGTCCCCATCTCATAAAGTTTCATTTACTGCCTTTTTAAACAAATGATGACTCCAAATCTATTTGTCACACAATAGCTCTCAAACATGCCAAACAATAACTATTACTATTCTTGGCTTGTTTGATCCAAATGGCATTTGCAGACATTATTCCTCCCCTCTCCTTGATATGACTTGAATAGAAACCTTTAAATAAATAAAACAAAACCCAGAGCAAACCTCGAAAACAATAAACCAACATCCAAGCTCTGGAAAATAATCACAAAAACAGTGGCTGTTACTGTTGTAAGTGGGGAAATCCAATTATGAGATGTCAATATTGTTCTCCTTTCAATTGCTTCAAAGATTCATATGTGTATAATTTTTAGGTTGATTTCATTGGCTTTGTCAAAAAGAAAGAGAAATTATGTAGCTGAAAGAGGACTTAACCCCCCAAATCCTTCTTGCACACAAACAGCCAAATGCACACACACATACAAAGACACACACACACTCGCAGACATGCACACACGCACACACAGTGTGATCGATATCAATTTTCAAATGTACTATTGATTTCAGTAGTCCTTAATTTCAAGACAAACAATAGTTTCTTTTGTAATTTCCATGCTGCTGATATAACTGCCATCATTGCTGACCCATATGTTGTCAAATAATATTGATTGGGTATGAAATGAAACAAGAAGGGCTAACAGAAAGGGATGTGATGGGAGGGAAGAAGAATATGGGTGCCTTTTCATTAACTGAGGAAATAAATAAAAGGCATATGCCAACCTTATAGGCCAAGTAGCTGAGAAAGCTGGGTCATCAGGTGGGGCTTTGATCTCTTTGATAAACTTAATTCCCCCACACAAATTGTTCTCCTTCCCAATGCCTCTGTCCTCCCCTCTCCCATGGTGGTTTCACCTGTCTATTCAGACTACAAACTTGTAAGAGGGAATTTGCAGCTTACATCCATCCAAAGCACATCTCAAGCCAGTGAAGAAGGTTGATTTTATGACAACCACAGGGGCTGATGAGATTTGGGTTTTCTCTCTGCTCTGCCATTGTGTGATGAATACAGAAGCACATTTCCAGAACACTGGTAATGTTGCATGGTCCCTTCACACAGTCTTCTTTCTACAACTTGGGGCTACAGATTCTGTGTCCATCTTGTTTATTAAGCTTTGTGGTGGTTTCACACTTATGGACAGCTAAGATTCACCACAACCACTCTCTTACTCCCCCTCCTTAAAGGAAAAAGGGGAAAAAATACAACAGAAAAGAACTAAAGAATTCAGCTAAGGCAGGGAGATCATTCAGCAATTACTGTCACAGACAAAACAGACTCAACATTGAGAGATTAATATAACTTATTGCCTATTGCTAACAGATTGGAAGAGTAAGAAACTAAAAGCAAACAACAACAACAACAACAACAACAAACTTCCCCCATCTCCCCTCTTCTACATCCTCCCCTGACCAGTGCAGGGAAACAGGGAATAGAGGCTGCAGTTAGTCTGTAATGCTTCATCACCACTTCTTCACAGTCACTCTCTGCCGCTGCTCCATGTGGCGTCCCTCCCACTGGATACCGTCCTTCCCGAAATGATCCTGTGGGGGTTACCAAAAAGGAAGCAGCTCTTCAAGAACTGCTCCCACATGGCTCCGTGCCACAGGGTCCATCTGTCAGGAACAAACTACTCCAGCACAGGTCCCACACTTGTGGCAGCTCCCCCCAGACCCAGAGCTCCTCCATGGGCTCCTCTCCAGGGCCTGCATCTCCGCCCCGGGGCCTGCTCCTGCGAGGGCTCTCTGTGGGCCTCAGCCTCCTCCAGGCCACATCCACCTGCTCCCCCGGGGGCTCCTCCATGGGCTGCAGCGTGGAGATCTGCTCCATGTGGGACCCATGGCTGCAGGGGGACAGCCTGCTCCACCAGGGGCCTCTCCACAGGCCTCAGGGGAACTGCTGCTGCCTGCCTGGAGCACCTCCTGCCCTCCTGCTGCACTGACCTGGGGCCCTGCCGGGCTGATTGTCACTCTTCTCTCTCCCAGCTGCTGCAGTGCAGCAGTTTTTTTTTTTTTTCCTTTTTTTTTTTTTTTTCATTTTATTATTATTATTATTATTATTTTTTTTCCCTCCTTTCTTAAATCTACTCTCCAAGAGGCAGAACCAGTGTAGCTCACTGGCTCTGCTCTGGCCACAGATAGGTCCCTTTTGGAGCTGGATGATGGAGCTGGCTCTGCTCCAGCATGGAGCTGGACCCTGATCACAGAGACCACCTCTACAGCAGCTCCCCTGCTACCAAACCCTTGCTACATAAACCTTGTGCTTTTTTTTATGAGAAGGGATAGCAATCAAGACACTTTGTGCAACTCATCTTGGGCCCTGTACTTGAGCCTCTGGAGGCTGCTGGGCTACAAATATTTCAACTGGAAGTGCTGTAACTGTGGCAAGTCCCATAGCTGCAGGTGCACATCTAAGAGTACAGCTCCAGGAATAGATTTAAGAACTCCTTCGGGTAACTGGAACATTCACCAAAATTATCTGATTCCCTATATTTATTTTACAGGCCTCTATCAAATATCTTGTGTTCTCTGAATCAATATTAAATCCAAACTATTCTCATAATCATATCTAAACTTGGACTTATTGTTAATTTAAGAAGCCTCTAGTACTCTTACAGCTCTCTCATTCACTTGTCTGGACCGCATACTGACTGGTGTAATTATATTCTTCCAGATCAGATTTCTCTTAGAGGATCTGCTAGTTTTGATAGCATGCTTAACTTCCTTTCCTGAGGTGCTTTGCATTATCGCTATGTTTTATCTCATTGGATTCAGCCATGTGTCTGCATTGACGGTACTACTGCTGACTCATACCTTAGTGTAGGTACCTCAGATCAATTAATCTTCCCATTAGGAAACTACATAAATGAGGTCTTACGACTGTATGTAATCTAAAAAATGTCTTGCTGGGCTATATATGGCCATACATGTAAAAAAAAAAAAAAAAAAAAAAAAAAAAAGGAAATCATATATATATATATTTACATACGTATATATATATACTTATATATGTACACACAGTGAGAGGGAAAAGAAAGGCTAGTCATACAGTGTTTCAATCCAAATTTGGGTCACAGATATAAAAGATCCAGCTTCAAGACATACTGATACTCTGTGGACTTATTTACACTCACAGTTCACTTAACTGACTTCATTAGGATTCAGAAGAATTTATATGCAATATACCAGATTAATCTATAGCATAGATATGAGCCTATGGGTAAAATCTGGACTCCTTTGGAATCAATGCAGAAATTCCCAAAGGACTAAAAACTTTTTTCTGCCTAGGAAGCATTCCCTTTGGCATGACACTGCACCCCTCACTGGAGTGGGAAGCAGCTGCAAAGATTTAATGAATGAAAAATAATATAATATCCAGCTAAAACTAGAGTGGGAATTATAAGTAGGCAAATCAACCAGCAGTTACTCAAATTTAAATCTATTGAGGATGCTGGGGTTAATGACTAGTTTATGCACTACATTTCCTTCCTTTAATATTATTTTAATATTGTTGTATTTTATTTTAATTACATTCAATCTTAGTTTTTCTGTTACTTTATAGAGGAAGAACATTTGCGCTTGCTAGCTTGGAAAAAAAGCAAGAAGCAAATGTCAAACTTATACAATCACATGGGATCTAAAGCTTGGTTTAATTCTGGTTAAGACAGATCTAAATTAAAACTACTTTCCTTTCCCTGTGGACCCCTTATTCAAAGATGACAGGCCCCTGAGTGTGTGTGTGTTTGGGACACAATATGTATTATTGAAAGTTTATGAACAAAGCCTAAGAGAGAAGTAGAGACAAAGAGATGAAAAATGTAATGGATGATTTTTGGTATTAAGATTTCTCACTCTCTTAAAATGCATCTGTCCCCCATGTTCTATGTGAGGATGTTTTTTATATGCTGCTTCAAAGAAGAGCAAAATAATTTTAGAATCATATATGATATAGAGAATGATGGTATACGTAGAAGGAAATCTATTGTAGAGGGAACAGTTCAGAAGAAATCTCTTCATGATATATTTTGGAAAAAGAAAGCTAGCATAGTTTCCACAAGATTGCTAGTATATTTCCCAAGGATTTACTTATTTAGTGATAGGGAAAGTGCTAAATATTCTTGAGACCCACCGAGATAAAATTATCAATTATTAGATCTTGGGATGCTAATTGCTAAATAATAATAATAATAAAAAAAAGATTTCAAATTTTGTTAGATTTATATAAATGCATGGCAGCAGGAACAAAATGGTAAACAACTAAAGGGAAAATACAATATATGAAAACACAACTGTAAGCATGAGGTTGTTCAAGTCCCTAGAAACATCTGACAGCTCAGGAAAGAAAATTCTATGGACAAATTCATTTTCTTCTACCCCTTAACTTCATGTGGTCGATGAATGGCATTCCTTCAGAGTTTTATCAATAGAAGGTAATTCTGGCCAGATCAGTCTGTCAACAAGGAGCAACATCAAATCATTTTGTCCACACAAATAAATCACTTGCTGCTTATTATTTCTTCTCTTTGTTCGTGGATGAAATGGGGCCATCAAAATGCTTTCTGTAAGCCAACATAAGAATGAAGAATCTACTTCATTGTAGATAAAGCATGCAGTGCAGAAAAAAAAAATAAAAAAAATAATAATAATAATCATAGAAGCAATTATAGAATGCAAAAAATGTAATAAAGTGACTGCAAAAGTACCTTTGATTGACCTTTGCCTTATATATAAATTGAATTTTAAGCAAAAGTAATGTTTTGAGGTTATTGGCCCAAGGTACATAAGGAAGAACCCTATCCGGGAGCTCTTTTGTACAATCATAGTAAACACATAAAACCATAATGACTGAATTATTGAAGAACTTACACTGAGAAGTAGTTATGATTAATGATTGATATGTATGTGCTGTTTAGTGGACATTCTTAGGTGGATGGTATCTGATTTTCATAGATTTTTTTCCCAATTTCTTCCCCAAGATATTTTCACTCTTCTTTAATAAAACCCTTGTGTGTGTTGGAAGCAATGGGAGATCATCCACCTTTTCCTAAAATATGCTTTCTCAAGTTCATCATGACAGATTGACACTTCTTTATCCCACTTCTTCATCCCACTCCAATCCTCACCCACACCTGCAGGCTGCTAATTCCTCACCCTTTTTCCATCTATTTCTCAACCACATGTGGCTCCATCCTGTTAGCACTGCTCAACTCCTTAATAGTATGAGCTCTTTATTACTGTAGGGAAAGATTTTTTAAAAATGGGATTTTTCCAGCTAACGTTGTTTCCAGACCAAACGTCACACATTTTGGAGGATCTGGATTTATACATTTTCATCCAGTAATGAGAACATCTTTGTCATGACTTGTTATGCCACAGGAAGAGATGGGTGACTGTGACTACCTTTATCTCCTTGTAAATCCTCAGAACTGGGTAGGAAAACATAGTACAAGCTGTGTCTCATATAAAGTAGGTACAAGAAAACTGGGACCCTCTTTGCTGCATAAGGTATATGCAATCACAAAAACAAACAACAAAAACCAACCAACCAAACAAAACCACAGTAGATTCATAAGGATAATGACTTTCATGCCAACAGATAATTCATGACCAGGACTCACAAAGATGATTGATACATCACAGCAGAAAAGTGAATGCTTGTAACTCAGGGTTCTCTCTAGTTTTTGGATGATCTTTTACCTCATTCCAGGAGATCTCAGGCTCTGGAACCCTTGAAAACTAATTCCAGCTTTCTGCAGGGCTGTAGATATTCAAAGAATACAGTCACTGGAGCAATGAGGACAGCAGGCCACAGCTTTTTCTGGAAGCTGCAGCAAACATTTGAGGATGTAGGATTTAATAAGTTAAATTTAATATTTGGAGAAAGATTAGTATTTGAGCTAATATTCTCAGAGCAATAGGAATGTAAACTAATAGGTAGACTTAAAGTTGCCCTTCTCAGGAAGACAGGCATCTAATTCTGGGTTGGCAAGATAATTGCCACTGTCTGTCTGAGATTCATAGCTGCAAATGATCTCTCAAGTCTAGCCTACTTGGTAACTGTAAGTTTACTGAACACCTCAGTAGCCGGATCACAGTTTAGCTTCCCTCTGTGTTTATAGTGATTTAAATTCATATCTCCTAAGTTGTGGATGACTGCACTAGCTCCAAGACAATGCACCCTTTCATGCATGGAAATGTTATATTTGTGCCCAGAATTTCTCAGAGGTGTCCATGAATGAGCCAAGAAAGTCCAATGCTCTGAGAAAGCTTCAGGCCTGACTTTATTTTTTATTTTTTCCTAGGTTGGGAAAGAAGAGAGATTAAAGAAATTTCCTGGATAAACAGAAAACCGTAGTCCAACTGCCCTTTTTGGTACTTCTTAGTCCCTTGAATATTTAAAATAATCTGTACAAATTGAAACAGTTTCTAGTAGTTAAGATCAAGCCCATTTAGAGTGCTCAAAGCCACATAGTTGAGCTATTATCCTAGGAGATAAGCAAGGGAGACATCCTGAACTTACGGAGCTAAGTGCTATATGAAGGTGAATTTGGACTCGAGTAACTTAAATGATAACTGGACAAAGACTAATAACAAACACCTTTCATTAATATAACTCTGCATCAAGCCGGTGACCATTGAGCTCTGAGGAATCTTAGCTTGAACCAGCTGGCCCTTAGGCAAGTGCAAATACATCAGTTGCCAGCAACCTGGCTGCTATTTTGGAAGAGAGCCAGGGTGGGATGGGGAAAGAGGCAAATGCCAAGTCTGGTAGGGCATCTTTCACTCTGGATAGATCAGACTCTGTGCTCCCACAGCAGTGGCCCCCATCCTTGCACCCTGGTCTTCCTGTCTTGAGATTTATTGGTTATATATGTTCACCTCATTTTCCACACTCCCCCACATTTGTTGACAGGTTTAGTCCATGCAAAAAAAAACCAAACTGTAAATGCCGTAGAGTTTGTTCATTTTGGTTGTTGTTGTTCTGTTTTATTTGTGTTGCTTTTCTTCCTCAAGTCCCCAAAGAAACATCAAAGTACAAAGGAAAGAAAGCAATACTGAGAATAAGAGTGAAAGCCAAACAAAAAGACAGAAAAATAAATAAATAAATAAATAAATAAATAATATAAAAGAATCTAGCGATGGCCCTGGGGAACTTTCTTCAAGGGGGTTAGACTTCCTTCAGAGAAAGTTTAGATATATGTTTGTTCATTTGTTTGCATTTCCAAATTGGGGCTGTTTGTGTGCATTCAGAGAAGAAGAACAAAAGCAATGCAAATTTTAGGGGAGGTGTTTAGTGTAGCAGGCTGCTGGCAGGGCCACCTGGCTACTGCAAACAGCCCACTGCCCGCTGTGCTCACCTGCTTAAATATTAACCATGAGGGGAAGGCAGAAGGGTATCAATTAAACATCAGGTGTGTCAGAGCTGGAAGATGGATTGCTTTCAGGGCACAATGCTGGCAGTCACATATCCCTGACTTCTCTTCCAAGCTACTTAACCTCTGAATAGTAATCCATATTAAAGCATCTTCCCTCCCTCTCCACCCTTCCCTGTGAGGACAAGCTTGCAGTACTTAAAGGGAACAGCATTGCCTTTCCAAAAGTGGGGAAAATCTATAAGGAGACTTCAGTTGACTACAGCTCCAGACCAAAATGTGGCATCTTTCTTCAAGTCCTGTTCTGAGTTTTCAAGTGTTTGGGGCAAAGCAGAAATTACAGACACACAAAAAATAAGTCCTAGTAAGTGCAAGTGAAGCAAATGGACAGTTGCTGACAATCCTGCCACACTTGGCAAAGGAAATCTGTGACAAAGCCAGGAAGCAAACTGATAAGTCTTAAGGTTTTTCTCTACCTAACTAGTTATAACAAGAGTAACATACTGTGTCAGAGTGAAGGTCCATCAACTCCAAATTCTGACCACTGACAGTAATGGGTGCCTAGGTGGGTAAGTGTAAGAACAAATAAAGTATATATATATATTGCTTCCATACAATCTCGTAGCCTCCAGTTGCTTAAGTGATTGAGATGTCCTGAATGTAAGGTGTTCTCTATATATTTAGTAACTCTTAGTTGTTTTCTTTTCCAGTAACTTGTCCAGGTTTTCCATGAACACATGTAAACTTTTGACTTCCATGACATCCTGGAATGAGAAACTCCCTCATTTAGCTATTCTAATTGCACTTTAGCTTATCTGTTATGTGCCTGAATGCACAATGAGGTAGGTGTCACACTGCACAGAAGACAGAGCTGTGATCAGCCAACACAAGTACTTAGGCAGTTATCCCCATCCGTCATATTCATATTGCCAGATACACCCAGTTTTGAAAATCTCCTTATAAGAGGTTACTCCAAATAGCAGCACATGCTTTCACATATACAGATTTCACCTGCAAGCTTGGCAGTCATTATGGCAGATGGCCTGGTGGCCTGGTGGTCCTAATTTTCCAAAAATCCTTTCAGCTCTTACCTGGATTTCCTACAGGGCTTTTGTTTGTTTGTTTGTTTGTTTGTTCGAATTTCAAGACACTTAAACTAGAATATTTTTATCTCTTAAGCTGGGCCATTTGAAATACTTGCTGATAGTTCAAATCTGCAGATAATTCACTCTCCCAGTATTTCTAAGAACTAATTACCTGTGTGTATAAAATGATGAAATCTCATTATATTTTCTTTAAAAAATCCACCATGCATTTCATTACATTATCCAATTACTGCTGTGCTTGTACAGTATTATGTTACTGCCCGATCACAGGCTATTTACTATACAGATGTGTTACTTTAATTAAACAAATACAACTAGTCATACAGAGCGATGTTTATTTGGAATAAATTTTCAAGCACTGCCCATTGATTTTGAGCAACCCGATTTTCATTTAACCAGTGAAGGGTGAATTCGGGGCCTAGTTTTGCAGAAAGTTTTGCCTTTCAGTTTCTGTAAATGTTTTAGCAGCGGCAATTACTTCAAGTTTCTTCAAATCAAAGACAACCGTCTACTGTAGGGTGAAAAGCTTTTCACCCCGAGTTAAAACCTAGAAGAATTTTTTGTCTTAGAAATCAGGTGACATAGTTGTGAATGAAAGCATGAACAGCTGACATCTGAACAGAGAGAATGAGAAACACTTAGAAAGGAGAAGGGGAGAAATGAATGACAAAATAAGTTGTCCAAGGGCAGTCAGAGTCCATTATATGGGAAGAGAAGGACCTTGGTTCTTTAGAGGCCCAGCCTAGTGTTGTACCCTCTTGACCAAGCTAAAGGCATCTAATATTCACATAGGATCAGCTCCTCAACTGAGAAAAAAATACCAGTGACTTTCAAGAAGACTACCTATTTTAAAACAACTGAGAAACTGAGCAATAATTTTCAGGAACTTCAGGTTCAGTGAAGTTCTGTGTTCAGATAGAAAAGCTAAGAGAGAAAGAAATCTCCCACAAAGGAGCTGCAGCAAAGACCTAAGGATGATGCAGCATTTCTAAAAAGAGAAACTTGCCACTACTCCAGTGGTGTTGGGAACTCCTGAGGCTGTGTGTGAGTGCCATCTGCTGACCCCTGCCATGGGAAAACAAAGCAAAAGCCACTGGTCTCCTCCCTGGGAGCATGCTGTTTCTCTGAGTTTGCAAATGTTCCCCACCACACTGAGAACAAACCCGTTAACCTTCCACATAATGTAATACATTCTCTAAGGCAGCTGCTTTCTCCAGTTGTTCCACTTAGAGTCTTCCCCTAAGAGCTCACAATTGTACACCCATGATTCCACCCTGTGCTACAATTGCTTTATAACCTAAAAGCCTGTTTCAGCACCCAACTCCTACTTACTGACTTGACATGATCCTGAAGTTCTCTTTAGCTCCTAAAAAGACCTTTTCTGCCAGAGCTTCCTGCAGCTATGGCATAACTTCTTGCACCATCTCTTCTTCTTAAATGGTATGGACAAAGTTTAGCACATTTGGGCACCCAAATCTATGCATCCTTTACATCTGCTTGTATAACATATAAACAATGTTATAGTAATAAACATCAACCTGCTCAGTATGTCCTCCCTTTCCCAAAGGTTGTATGCATGACTTTAGGCTTGACACTGAAATCATTCAATGACAGAGGTCTTGGTCTGTAAAAGGGGGATAAGAACACTTCCTCTACCTGCCTTCTGTGGATGGATTGTGAGCTCGTTACTGCAGGCACTATCTCTTTTTATGCATTTCTTACAGAATCTGCCACAGCATGTTCCCTCCGGCATTGTGAGGACTGCACAGCTGCAGTACATATGAAAATATGGTAACATTAATTTAAAACTCTTTTGAGGACTCACATTGTGCTGTTTTTGGATTTTCTCTTTCTTTAGGGGAAGTATTCTGCACAGGGGAAATTTCACTCAGAAAGAACAATAGAGACTAAATTAAACTGCAAGACCACTGGGAGAGATTCAACCATTTCAGGTAACTGTATTGATATCTATATGCATGATCTAGCTACAGTGGTACAGGAGTGGCAAATCAGGAGAACAGAAAAATTGTCTTAATTTACAGGAGCAGTAGCATCCCACTGTGCTCACAGTCTTTCCAAGTTAAAGAATATATTCCTTGTCCTGATTACCTTAACTTTTGGACCATTAAGTCACTTCCCCAGAAAAGTAAGTGTGTAAGCTGACCTAAGAGATTTGCTAGCCTCGCTCCACAAACAGGACGAGAACTGAAAGCACCTGCCCAGGGTTGCAAATACAGCCATGCAGCCAAGAGTGGGAATTGAATCCAGACCTTCCCCCAGTTGCAAAGACACCCAGGTGCTCTACATCAGTGGTATTTACATCTGTTGGTCCTCTAATACCCTGTGATTGCATTTGCACAGAGCCAAGTCCAGGTGAATAGGCTGTGCCTCTGGACTGGCCATGCTGACACATAAAGTTTATTTACACAGGTTTTAGCCAGAATATAGGCAGCCTTTGCCTCAGCCCTCAGCATCAGCAAAAGTCTCAAACCTGGGGCACAAGAACAGCTTTTAAGAATTTGCTTCCTTAAAGTAAACCAAAGTCAAATAATACATTTCTTTCTAAAAGCCACAGAACAAACAAAATTAGAAAGGAAAAATATACATAAACAAATACATAAACAGAAACCCCAAACTCTCTGTCCCTCCCTCCCCAACCTCCAAAGAGTCACAAATTCCCACTTCTGAAGGCACACATTTCCAGCCTTTAAATAAATAACAACAGCAAGGCCAACCTTTCTATCTCCCCTATGTAAGAGGAGAAACATTCTGGCTTTGCCACATGTCCTGTAATTATGGGTCGAACCCCTGTTCACAGGGGTATCGATCTGCTGCTAGCTGTGTCTAACTCATTATGTATTCCTTCATTGTTTCCTATGCAAATTAAGTTAATGAGAATTAGGAACATAATGGAGCCCATTCACCGTTCTAGTTGGTGGAAAATGGGTTTGACTACCAATTTTCCATTACAGCTGTTTTGTAATTACTCTGGAGCACTCTGCATTCTAATGGAGATCCTGAGCTGATCTGACAGTCGCTTAGCTTTTTTTTTTTTCTTTCTTTCTTTTTTTTTCTTTTTTTTTCTTTTTCTTTTTTTTTTTTTCTTTTTTTAATTCTCCTCCTGGTTTCTCCCAAATTTTCCTTCATCTTCTCTTTTTCCCTTAAATGTATGCTTCTTTTTTCCCTTAAAGCCCAGGAGCTTGATTTCTACTGCAGTGAAAATGAGACTAGAACAAAATTCCTTTTTTTTTTTTTTTTTTTTTTTTTTTTTTTTCTTCCCCTAAAACACCCTGCTCCTTTCTTTCTCCCCTTGTCTGACTTGACGGTTGCTTTGGTTTTGATGCTGGGGTTACTTTGCCATAGGAGAGAAAAGAAAAAAAAAAAAAAAAGAAACAAAAACATCACAGCTTTTACTTCTTTCTACCCTGGTAGGGGTCATGGTCAAAGAGCATGTGTACCTCTGCTTATCTGTCTGTCTGTCTCACTTTGTAGACTGATTAGCTCATTTCAATCAAATTTAGCTGAAGGTTGGAGGTGTCAAGGATATTAAATTACTATAAGATTCAGAGAAGAGGCATCTGAGAAGCAGAGAAACACTCTATGAGCATGGCCATTAAAGGCAAACTGCAGACTCTTACCAAACATGAAAGAACTCACACAGGAGAAAATGGTTTTGAACATCTCAGCCAGAGGATCAGCGTTTGCAACTTCCGTGACACAGCACAGTCTAGCCACCAGACACAAAGCCAGAGAAAACCGGGCTTCATAAGTTCTGTTGATCACAGAATGAGTTGTTTTAAGCCACTGAGTCTAAAGGTACATTTAAAGCTGCAAAAGAAGTTCAAGGCTTCAAGCATTGGAAACTACTCTAAGCTATTTCTCTACAGAACACATATTATTAGTCATGTTAATTACACCAGTGCCTATGGGCCAATCAGGTATGGTGCAACTAGGCACTGAAGAAACGCTGACCAGTAGCTGGCCCAGGGCCTGCAAAACTTCTTGGTATTACCAAAGTCACATACAAATCTGGGGAAGGGCTGGAACACGTGGTGTCAGATGTCATGGGTTATGGTGTCCCCATCAAAGTTGTATTTGATCTGTGTTGAGGACAGGGGTAGCTACCTTCTGCTGCCCTACCTCCTTTGATCATTCAGGGCATTTTTATGTTGGAAACACTCTGCATTTGGGACTGTGAAGTTCTTTTTGCTTTCCACACACTGCTTCAGAAGAGAAGTGCTAAGATGTGATCCTGAAATACAAGAAATATGCTTCTAAAGGATGATAAAGTAAGATGCCTTCCCATAGTTCTTCCATGAAGAAGTGAAAGCTTCTAAAACCACAACTGGTTTTGATATTAATAATAAACATAATTTATATGGCCAGAGATAGTAAGAGACCTGGGCATGGTCTGGCATGTTGCTCTGCTCAGAGCAACTGAGATGGTTGCTCTTCCACAGTTCTTATGAATTGCCTTGTTGATTTCACCTCTACTCTAGGGCTCTCCTGGTGTTCAATAAGATAATTCAAAGGATTAACAACTACTGATTTAGGGTCCATAGGCCACTTTGCAAAGAAGCAGCAGACCAGAGTTTTTGGTGTGTTTACCCTTTTTTTTTCTTTTTTTTTTTTTTTTTTTTTTTTTTTTTTTCCAGTTCAGAACACTAAGCTCTTTTTCAGAAAAAGTTGAATGCATTCAGCATCATACAATCCCATCTGATTTCATTTCTGAGTCCATGTGGTACAAGATGCTTAGTAGACTTGTTTGTAGTAAACAGAAAAAAAATTCCAACCTTCTTTAATAAGAGTAGGATGAGACTGAGGGTCAAGAAAGGCCAACAGCTAGATGGAAAGAGGCAGTAGGAATGCAGCTGGATAACTCCATACAAGGCCAAATGCACACATGGTATGTTATACAATTTGGATTACGAGGGAAATTTAATTGAAATGCACAAACCAAAAGGTCAAATTCATGTAAAATGTAAAGGCGATTTTTATTATTTGACATGGAACAAATTGTAACTTTATATTGCCTTTAGATGCAATTTTGTTCAATGAAATTAGATTAAGCTAAAATAAAACACGCCCTTTAAAGTGTTAAGATGAAATATTGGAACTTATTATGGGTGGAAAGAGATTTTGATTTCTCTAATAAATACCGAGGAAAATATTTGGTGGAAAGTACAGCCACCTAATTTGCATTAATACAAATGAGAACTATTAAGTTTAGCTGATTAGCATATTCATATGTACTGTAGACACCACATATTCAAAATAGACTCTGATTAGTACCTGAAGTATTACATTTAAAAGCAGAACCTCTGAAACTCTAAATGCACCATTCGTTATATTTGGAACCTGATGTAAAGGGAAGTATTTTATCAAAAAAAAAAAAAAAAAAAGTGAAATAAATCAACTTATTATTATTATTATTCACACAAAGGATAGAGTTTAAATAACTTTAAAAGTGTCGAAAAAGATGAAGTAATGCTCACTGTTTTAGAAATGTTTCATTTTAATGAAGAAACAAAGTGAAAGAAAACTTTGCCAAGCTAAAAGAAAATCAGAAATACAATAGAGATGTGGTCTCTTATTGGCATGGTATCTGCACATTAATAGATTTTATCTTGATAATGTTTTAAGATTATGGGAAAACTATTATGCATTTCACATGAGAGGTGGGGTAAATGAGAAGACTGCCTAAAACTACAGAGGAACATTTTGGTTGAAATGAAATTCAAATATATATATATATACTATCTACATCTGCAATTTATGTCCTATTTGATATCTTCCTCAGACCAGACATTTTCTTCCATTTATCATAACATGCCCCACTCGTTTTAGCAAACCTCTGTAGCACTTATTTAAAACTGTCTGACCTAGCAGGACTATCTGAATAGTTTTGTTGAATCCATTCAAACTAGTTTTGTTTAATGATCTCACATATCCTAAATAGTTTGACAGATCTTGGTGTAAAGTACTGGCAATTTCAATCCATCATTTACTGTTCTAATTTTATCTTTGGTAAGCACAATATCAAAGAAATATACTTTTCACTCAGTGGATATTTTAACTTAGGTGCCTTCTATTGGTCTTTTTGTTATTGTTTGACTTTCTTCTTTTCTTCCTGGACTTGGAGGACTTTAAAAGCCCTCCGTCCTTGCTTTATAAGAGGAACTAGAGGGACAAAACCACTGCTGTGGTCCTTGCAGACCCACAGGGGAAGGGGCAGAGGGAAAAATTACATATATTTTCTCTTCTTCTAATCACACTTAATGCTGGTGTTGAACCAACCTGATTATTTAAGAACAGCCATGCAAATTCCGTGAAAAGCATGAGATGCTGACACTCTATTTTCTGCCTTAAGTTTCCTTGAAAAGAAGTGAGTAACCCCACTTGACTTTAAGGAGTGAAAATATTCTGCAAATGAACAAGATGCTTTATGTGCCATGATGGACCTGAAGCACTTAAGAACAGGAAGGTCCATTCAATAGGGAGCTTGTCATACTGGCTTACCAGTCACAAACTGTAATTTCAGGTATGATTGTACTGATGAAATCCTAGCATTGTTTTAAACCTGTGATTTTAATAGGAGCTTGGGAGCTTTTTTCTTTACTTGTTTTAGTCTTTTTCATAAGGCAACCATTTCAGCATTCAGTCCCCTGTCATCACTGTTTTTTGTTTGTTTGTTTTTTGATTAACAAAGGAAGCGATACAATTTTCACAAGGCTACTATGGATGCATTCAGCCACTGAAATCAGATACACCATCAGAGATTTAACCCTCAGATTTGTAGTTTTTCCTCCCTCTTTACAGTAGTTATATTCAAATCTGGCAGTTTCTAACTGAAAGATTAGACCTCCAGCTGTCATAGCAAATTTAACTCTAATAGGATCTTAGGCAAAAATAACAACAGCAACAGGAACAAATTGTCCACTAGTGATTTTTCATAGTTCCACTTCTCTGCCCCAAATTTCTGGAAACTGGATCAACTGCTGATATAGACTGTGAGGTGAATCACTGAAATGTGCTTCAGAGAAGATCTTCCTGGGCAAATCCTATCCCAGGTAAGAATAAGAATTTACACTGAGAATTTACACAAGCTAGACAAAATGAAAGGGATCTTAGCATACATCAATCCCATTCCCATATCATTTGTACAGCTCAATTCACAACATCTCATGTGTATTATCATCCTTATTTTGAATACGTGGAGGCACAGAAAAACATATTGTATTCAGGCTTCCCAGCCTCAAACACTGTGTCATCCTTAAACACTGTGTCATCCTTTTGTTCGGTAGAATTAAAGTTCTCATTACCAGCAAAGATTGCTCTAAAATACAAGCAAAGGTCCCTGGAAACTAAACCCTGGAAACTAGAGGAAGCTAAGCATTCAGTAGGATACCTTTCTGCTGTGGAGATCCCAATGAAGTTTTGCTGCTTAGCATCTTTGAGATTTTTTTTTCTAAATCATTTTTAAAGCAGGCAACATAAAGCTTACTTTCTTCTGTCCTCGTTCACACAGTCTGTCCTTTGTTAAGAAGCCTATATTCAGAGTAAAAGATTATTTTGTTTGTCACACTCAAAAGGTGTAACTTGAATTCATGAACTAATTGAAGCAGGTAAATGGCTTTCCCCGCGCACTTTAGGGGTATCTAAACCTCTCACTTTTCATTTGCATTACTGAAATACCATGTGTATACAATGGAAACAATTCCTGACAGAATGAAAGTGAAAACTAGAGGAAATACCCAGACTGTCTGTTTTAAACCTAAACTCTGTTAGGGAACTTTTGTTCACCTACGTTACTACTGAAGATTTTCATCTTCCTTTCTCTAAATAATCCACCATTCATCAGAGAATGAAAAGTCCAGATAAAAAAATACAGATCTATTAAGGCATCCTTTCGGAATGCACCTAAACTTCATGTTTTCCAATTCTTTCTTGTACAGAATAAGAAGACTTAGGTGTGACCGTATTTAAAAAATGACCTAGAATCCCTCATTAATTTTCAGCACTTTTTGAGCACAGCAGAAATCTTCCCAGGAGAAACTAAAGAGGCCTGAAGCTTCAGATCAAAGCAAATAAATAAATAAATAAATAAATGTTTTTGACAGAAAAAGAAAAGAAAAAAAAAGAAAAGAAAAGAAAAGAAAAGAAAAGAAAAGAAAAGAAAAAAATAAGGAAAAGTGCATGTGGAAATAAAACTTCAGTGGAACCCCTGGGAAATAGAAAATAGTTGTTGTTTGGAATTTTGGAATTTTCTTCTGGTTTTAGGGTATTTTTAAAGGGAAAATGAGTCATAGGAGAGGATCTGGGGAAATTATTTGGGACATAATGCAAAGACCTGCTGAATGGACAGTATGAGTGTAAGAAATAAACTGACACTTTGAACAAAATTGGCACTGGACCAAGAAGCTAGGTGTTTTAGTTGTTTAGGTGGTGATTGCACAACACCCATTGAGCAAAGACAATGTTTAGGCTGTCAACAGAAATGAGTACCCACCTCCTCCTTTTTTTTTTTTTTTTTGTTAAGATATTTGAGACAAAGTAAGAATAGAACTGTAAAGTCAAAGTCTGTAACTACAGTCCAGGTTAGTGCCCCTCTTTTAAACTCAGGCCTGTTCCATTGCACATCCAAGCCTATACATATACTAAACAAAACCATTAAAAAGGAGTCTAAATTTGTAGATTCTGTGATCGTCAATGTGTAGAAATCAGGATCCAAACACTCTGTCTCTGGATCCATGAGATTCATGACTTTGAGAAATAGTATGTATATCATATAATTTCCTCCAGGGAAATATCTAAATGGCCAAATCTATTCTCTGCCTAGGACTGCATGGAAGCATTAAATAACAGTCCTTCTGTTTTGGTGGCTTTAAAGATCTTTTTTTATTATTATTATTTACTATTTATTTATTTAATTATTTATTTTTATATTTCCCCTCCATCTCCTTTTTTTTTCTTTCATTTTTTAACATCTAAAACATGGCAAAAATTTGTTTCATAATGGTATCCAACTCTTGGTTCTTTGGCAAGAATATTTCTTCTTTCATCTCAAAATAATATTAACTACAATATCTCCTATCCAGAAATTGTACTGCTTATACTCAGTCATCTCCCCAATACATGTGAGAGTCAGTTTTACTGTAGTTAATCTGAATTTATTTTTGAGTCACGCAGGCATGAGAACACTTGGGCAAAACAGAAAGAAAAATGATCTAATTCACCAGGAGATTGCCACTTAGTTTTGAATCTTGTCAGCAATTATAAGTGGAGGTGCATCAGCATAACTCCAGAAATATTGATTCACTTTATATGTCTATGGTACTTAAAAAAAGAAGATATACAGTATAACTAGGCCTGATCTTCTGTTAGGAGAAACTGACATATATATATGGAAGAAAATAGAACTATTCTTGTTTACATCAGCTAACATTTTGAATCATGATACTTACAGAGGAAAAGGTGAACAAAAAATTCAAGTATTTGCATACACATGTACACTTAGACACTTACTGAGTTTCTAAAGTCAAGAAATCAGGCATTAGCAAACATCAGAAATAAGGTTGCCTGTGCTATTTGCCTTTTCTTCGGGTGTGGATGCTGATTATGAAGACACTTTTAATTACATGAAGACATGTTGTTCGCTCCATGGGTGTCCTGCTTCATTCAATACTCAGGTTGAATAGCACTCATTTTGTACATAATGATCCTGTATGTGCTTTTCCACAGTTGATTACCAACCATGGGATTCACCTCACCTCCTTACAGAGATCCCACATGTAGATGTTTATATTTAAGTTAGCTGCTCCAGGCTACCCTTATAAACATGGGGAAGAAAAAAGCATCTTAAGAGCTGACCCATTTTAAATGTGTCCTTTAGAATGAAATGAATCACCCCCTAAGGGGAAACACTTCTCTCTCTTTCCTCTAAAGAGACTTTGACTAGTTCAGATAAAGCCCTTACACTGTCCACAAATCCCAATGCATGTGACCCAAGCCATGATCTAGCACATAGTTTTTAAACCTTGTTTCAAACAAGGACTTATTATCAGCCCTATGGGTAGTCTGGTGGTCCTTGTGACATCACCTGAATGCTTCCTGGAACACATTCACACAGTAGACAAGAGGGTTCAGATTACCCAGCTTCCAGCACTTGTGTTAGCTAGCAGAGTTATTGAGCCCATCTAATCTTATACTATCAATAATCAATGGAAGGACAGAGGTCTCCCCAGAGAACAATTCTCCATCAGCTCTAGAGAGGGGGTATGGGGATGTATTCTGTGCTTAAAGTTAAGTGAACTGAATAACTCTTTCACCCAGGACTTCCTTTTTTTTTTGTTTTTAGAGTACTTCATGTAGCATTTTACATGCTGAGTGCACAATCCCTCTTTTCTTTCATTATTGCTGTGACCCAGCACACACCTTCACAAATCAGACGCCAAGGCCTGAAGTCAGGCACCAGAAAATGAGGAATAAGCTATTAGTGACCACACCTGAGAAGTTCAGAACTTCATTTGCATTACATGTAGGATATAATCCTGATCTCCAAAACAACAGTGAATGTCCATCTTCTCACATCCATTCTGGTCACAGTTTTGTCTTTTAATTCCATAAAAAATGTTGCAACAACGAGTACAGGCTTTTATATACAGATGTATGTGCATATATATATATATATATATATGTATATTTCACAATCCTGTCTAACCACCAGGATATAGCCTTTCTTTTGAACAAAAAGAAGCAGAAATCCTTAAGGCCTCAAGCCAAAGAGAAATTAAGAAATTGACATCATTTTGACATCCATGTGAGTTTCTTACCCTAAAAATAAATAAATAAATAAATAAAATAAATAAATAAATAATATGAAAATGCAAACTTCCCTTAATCTATCAGGTATGGCTTAAGCATAGCTGTGACCCTTGCAATTCTGTTGACCTGTTGCTTTTCTCTCTTGCATGCAGACTCATTCTCTCTAAATAGAACTGAATACACTTAGTAGTAAAATACATGGGACAACTGTAGTGTTAGTTATTGGAACCAAATATGCTCAAAATAATATCACAGAAATAACTTTCCTAAAACTCTAGCCAAAAGTGAGAAGGATATAACCTCTCAGAAGACCACTTTCCAAAGCAAGTTAAAACTTTTCCTTGACTCCAGCATGTGTTGGAGAAGGTCTAGAGGAGTTTAGGTAATGTTTTGTGAATTCTCACACAGTCCAAAAATAATAAAGCTTCTGGTTACAGACATCACTATTGAGGAGGTCTTGTTATCTTGGGACAAAATGGTACAAACCACTAAACAATGGCACAAACCACTGAAGCTGGAGTAATGTAGAAATTCAAAGAGATTATTCATTTGCCAGTGCTTATTCACAGGAATGTGAAAGAGGAGAACTTGATATGTACCATAGAATCATTGAATCATAGAATATCCTGAGTTGGAAGGGACCCACAGGGACCATCGAGTCAAACTTATTTTGGACCACCCAAAAATCAGACCATGTGTCTGAGAGTGTTGTACAAATACTTCTTGAATTCTGAGAAGGCTCGGTGCCATGACCACTGCTCTGGGGAGCCTGTGCCAGCGACGGACCACCCTCTGGGGCAGAACCTTTCCTTAACACCCAGTCTGACCCTCCCCTGTCCCAGCTCCATGATATTCCCTCGGGTCCTGTTGCTGTCCCCAGAGATCAGAGCTCAGCGCCTGCCCTTCAGCTCCCCTTATGAGGAAGCTGCAGGCTGCCATGAGGCCTCCCCTCAGCCTGCTCTGCTATAGGCTGAACAAACCAAATGACTTCAGGCACTCCTCATACATCTTCCCCACTCACCATCTTCATAGCCCTCCTTTGGACACTCTGATAGTTTGGAAACTCTCTAATAATTAGAGAGTTGGTGACTCTCTAATATATGTAGGTTGTTTCTTTAAAAACGAATATAAAGTGATACTATTTTTGTTTCTCTGTGGTGGTTTTACCGTGCTAGGCAGCTGAACACAATTGCTCTCTCACTCCCCCTCCTCAGATGAGGAGGGGAAGAAGTAAAGGAAAGAACAACTCACGGGTTGAGATAAGGATAATTTAATTAAAGAGGAAATATATATATATTATTAAGGAAATATTATTATTAATGAAACAATTCAACTAAAGGGAAAAAAGGGAAAGGGGA
>NC_048926.1:7593975-7605755 GCF_011077185.1 Oxyura jamaicensis | reverse complement strand
CCGGTGTGATACCACTGCTGTTCTAGCTACAAGTGCAGAGCGCAGCATTGTATGGGCTGCTGCAGGGAAAGTTAACATCCCAGACAGACCCAGTACATTCTCTGAAGGTGAAATCAAACTCATGGGAATTTTTAAACTGACCAGAACTACCCAGACTGTAAAACCTGAAGTTTCTATCAGAATCAGGAGGAAGAAAGGAAAGTCCATTAAATTATTCATAACCTCTTTGGTAAATTTATTTGGAATGGATTGTAAAGGAAACTTTTTTTTTTCTTTTTTTTTTCTTCTTTTTTTTTTCATTATTTATCATATCAGACAAGTTGGTTTGTTTAACCTGATTGTTTCCTTGTGCCCCATCATTGTACTCTAACATTTACTAGGATCTTCCATCGTGCAGCAGATAGCATGTAGCCTTCACCATGACAAGTGCTTGGTTTTGTTTTTTTTTTGGTCCTTCTGTGAAGACAAATCCAACTCAGGCTCTCAGGCTGGATGTTACCTGGTTCATTCCTTTGTGTTTAAACAAGGACAACTAGCACACCTACCGCTCATGAGTATCTCTGGCTGGACCCTGTACTCGGCTCTGGTGAGGCCGCACCTCAAGTATTGTATTCAATTTTGGGTCCCTCGCTGCAAGAAGGACATGGAGGTGCTCAAGCAAGTCCAGAGAAGGGCAACGAGGCTGGTGAGGGGTCTGGAGAACAAGTCTTACGAGAACCGGCTGAGGGAGCTGGGGTTGTTCAGCCTGGAGAAGAGGAGGCTCAGGGGTGACCTTACTGCATTCCACAGGTACCTTAAAGGAGGCTGTAGTGAGGTGGGGGTTGGTCTATTCTCCCACATGCCTGGTGAAAGGATGAAGGAGAATGGGCTAAAGTTATGCCAGGGGAGGTTTAGGTTGGATATTAGGAAGAACTTCTTTACTGAAGGGGTTGTTAGGCTTTGGAATAGGCTGCCCAGGGAAGTGGTTGAGTCACCATCCCTGGAGGTCTTTAAAAGATGTTCAGATGTAGAGCATATGGATACGGCTTAGTGGAGGACTTGTTAGTGTTAGGTCAGAGGCTGGACTCAGTGATCTTGGAGGTCTCTTCCAACCTAGATGATTCTGCGATTCTGTGAGTGCTGAGCTGCTTGAAGAGCACAGCCTTTCAATTTGTAAATATTTTTTAGAGATGTGCTGATAGGAAAAACTCCCCATTGTGGCAGGAGGACAAGGAAAAGGAAATGCCTAGCAGCAGAAAGACTGAGCTGTACTGAGAGTGGTAAAATGACAGAAAAATATGAAAGATCCTTAAGGTCCACTAAGATTGGGCTACAGCCTTAAATAGGGCTGACTGAAAACCCCTGAGGTCATATTGCTCTACTCCAGCTCTGATTCCAACCAGGTATCAAAGAGATGAAGTCTTTCCAGACAAGGAACATCAGGCACAGGGGACAAAGGGGGCATAGGGAATGGTTTGAACTCTTACCTCTCATACATGGATTTAAGGGACCCATGTCCCAAACCTGTAACAGAAGATTCAATAACACACACTAAGGAGTGGTTAACAAGGGCAGCAGAGAAACAGGTAAACACTTCTTCATGGAAAGATAGTCTTAACCTCATCACTGACATGAATTTAAATAGTTATGACTGTGCAGAGTATACTTACGTGTTTTTTACTTCAGCACAAGGACATGTCCTTTTTATTAGTGGAAAGGAAAATATATATGGTAAAATATGTCCAGAAAAGCAGTGGCCAGTTTTCCCTTTTTACCAGCCGTGTAGCAATGCACAAAGACTAACCCAAAGCCATGTAGCATATATTTGATGAACCTTTAAAGGGACTTTAAAGTTCTCTGAATTTTCCCCTACTGTCTATTTATAGCTACCATCAACAAGAATGTTGTAGAAAGCAGGAGTAGAAATTAAATGAGAGATTTTCTTCTTGTTTTGCAGACATTCAACATTATGAATGGTTTTCAGAAGAGAATGGTTGCTTCAAGAAATTTGACTCACCCCTTGTTTGTCACTTAAGACCCAACTCAATTTTTTATTCTGGCTGATGTACAAATGCAAATAAAAGAGTAAACAAGAACATTCCTATGGAAACATTTCCCAATCTCAAATCTGTCAAAAATCAGCATTCATTGTGGAGGTCTGAGGATTTTTCTTTAGAATACAAACCTGTTTTGCCATTAGTTTTCCCGCAATTTGCAAATTTAATTTTTTTCTGCTACTTTAAACAGTGTTTTGAGAGAATTGGGAATTCATTGGGATTTTATCCCTTTGGTTAATTCTATAGTCAATGGTGTGTTTGATCATCTAAGAGCCTACAGTCTAAGAAACTCATTATTGCTAGTAGTGATTGGATGTTACATCCTGATATGGACTAATGCGTTTGGATCTCTTGAGCAAAATGAGTTTAGTTTACCAAGCATTTCTTAGGGTCTTATATATACCATAGGGAACAGTGAAAAAAAGATGAAGAGGGTCTACTGAGTCACTGATTCTGTCTGTCTGCTACTGCCTCCATACACATGACTAATGCACCCCCCTGCATCCATCAGGTTTCCTTTTAAATCTATTGGGCTTTTTGCCCTTCATGTTCTGGCTGAATAATGCCAGGATAATTAGATGTATACATAAATGGACAGACAGAGACTTGAAAATACTCTGGAATGCATTTTGGTTCCCTTTGCTGATGATCTATTGAATATACCTGATGCATTCTATGCGTTCATTGACTTTTCTATTTGTTTCATACTTGTACTCATTTTTACTGATCACCATCCTGCCTTCTGTAATGTCAAGATATAATGAAAAATCTTCCACCTACAAAGGTGTCCTTTGATATTTCTTATAGGTTGTGGGTGTTGGGTGTTTTTTTTATTATTATTATTTTATTTTATTTATTTATTTATTTATAGATTTATGTCTGTTGCTTTGTAATGAAGTTTCAAATGCACAGCAAACAGTCATAACTGGGAACTATATAACTATTTATTTTTCTCTTACTTTCATTGATTTCTTTTTTCTTAGCTATTGTATACAGAATTGCCATAGTTATGTAGAACATTTATTAAGGATATTCCAGTATTATTACCTAACTAGCAGGGAACTAAGACCTGTTCATGTTAGCGCACATGAAGAATAAAACCTTGAATGTCAGTTAGTTATTCTGTTACCCAAATAATTGACAAGTGTAACAATATTGACTACAATAATTTATCTACTTCACAAAAGTGGAGTGCTTAAAAGGCACCAGTGTGTTTGTGGTGCATCTGTGTCAAAGAAGCTTATCTGAAAGAGAGGCTTCTCTTTCAAATAAAAATTAAAGGCTTTCTAGAGAGTGTTTTATAAGTGCACTTTTTTTTTTTCTTTTTTTTTTTTTCCTAACTCATCTTTGCTTTTTATTTATTTATTTATTTATTTATTTATTTTTACTATAAAGGACAAAAGTACCCTGGAGGGTAGACTTAAAAGTGGTATTTTCTCACTTTCACACACACTACTATATGGTAAGACTTTGAGCAGCTTTTAGGGGTGGAGGGGATGGAGGGGGAAGAAGACTTTCTAAATGGATTTTCACCTATAATTTTATATTCTCCTTATATAGAAAAAGAAGTTGCCAATTAACATTTGAAAGGCAGCATGAATTCAGGGCAGCTGTAAACAAACAAGCAAAGAAGTAAATAAACAACTGAGTAATTCTTTTAAGGAAGAGAAAACAGAGGGAACTTGATGGGAAATTTCATCTTTAAAAGGGGCACCAGCAAGAAAATATAATGTAAGTCCCTGTCCTTCCAGACGGACTGTCATCCTCAGCAGAAACAAAACCCCAAACCTTCCCCGACTGGTACCCTCACTGACAAACCTAGAAGCTGTGAAAAATGGACATGGTCTGAAAGGTCTGATCTCCCCCTGGCCTGCACTGGTATGAATCAGGGCTATGGATTCCAGTGGATTTATCTCTGGGCAAACCCGCTGTTCAGCCAGAATAAGGCATTTGTCTTAGAAGACATGTTTACCACAGGTTATTGGGTGTTGTACTTGAATTACTGGGTGAAGTTCCCTTGTCTGTACTCTGCAAATTGATTGTTACCTCACATGACTTCAGTATGTTTCCCATTATATATTTTTCATTTAAACACTTACCTTCTGGAGCTATGTGTTTTGGAGAATATCTGGTTTTATTTCTATGTTTTCTTAATAAATTTGTACCTTCCGTGGCCATTAAATTAATTTTATGGATATGAAATTAGAAGATTTATCCCCCCCCCCCCCCCAAAAAAAAAAAAACAACAACAGCAACAACAACAAAAAACAAACAGAAAAAAAACAGAGAGAACCACAAAAGTGTCAGCAGATTCTCACAATTTTTAATGTGTTTCATGATTCTCTAGCATGAGGGAGTGAGTTTTGGTATTTGAATTCCTGCATTTGAGAACAGCAACTACAAAAGTACACTAGTAACAGAGAGTTTCTGGGTGAAAAAATGTTTGTCCTCCTAACATTATGCCTATTTGATGAATAGAGGAAGGAATAATAGACTACAGGGTGTCAACCTAGTGTGCTTTTTTTTTTTTTTTTTTTTACTAGCACTAATTAATTTGGAACACAGAGGAAAAACCATTTAGGTTAAAAAAAAAAAAAAAAAAAAAAAAAAATCATTTTTTAGACCGCCCAAAAAAAAGATTAAATTTTTTTTTTAATTAAATTGCTAAGAAGTGACCTAAAGTGCAGTTAGCTAAAGCATATGCTTAATTGCTATATGACAAATAAATATCCTGAATCAGATTCTGACTTCTTGGTAGAAGAATAGCAGACCAGTGTAGAAAAAGTTATTGAAACAATGGAGATGGCACTGTGGCTAGTCTCTGCTCTAATTAGAGCTCTTTGCATTTGAGTAGTTGTTTCATCGCGTCCAACCCCCCTGACAAAGCAGGTTCCTCAGAGCAGGCTGCCCAGGTAGATGTCGAGACAGGCGTGAATATCTCCAGAGAAGGAGACTCCACAACCTCCCTGGCAGCCTGTTCCAGTGCTCTGTCAACCTCACCGTGAAGAAGCTCTTTTGCATGTCAATGTGGAACTTCCTGTGCTCAGTCTTGCCACCATTACCTCTTGTCCTGTCCCCACAAACCACTGAAAAGAGGTTGGCCAAATCATAGTCTCCCACACCTCAGTTATTCATACACATTGATGAGATCCCCTCTCAGTCTTATTTTCTCCAGGCTGAACAGACCCAGGTCTCTCAGCCTTTCTTCATAGGGAAGATGCTCCAGGCCCCGTATCATCTTTGTGGCCCTCTGCTGGACTCTTTCCAGGGGATCCCTGTCTTTTTTGTACCAGGGAGCCCAGAACTGGACACAGTACTGCAGGTGAGGCCTGACAGGGCAGAGTAGAAGAGGAGGATCACCTCCCTTGACCTGCTGGCCACACTCCTTTTAATGCACGCCAGGATCCCATTGGCCCTCTTGGCCATGAGGGCACACTGCTGGCTCATGGTCAAACTGTCGTCCACCAGGACCCCCAGGTCCTTCTTCTCAGAACTCCTCTCCAGCAGGTTGTACCCCAGCCTGTACTGAAACAT
The DNA here is from genome assembly GCF_011077185.1 of Oxyura jamaicensis. Lineage (NCBI taxonomy): Eukaryota > Metazoa > Chordata > Aves > Anseriformes > Anatidae > Oxyura > Oxyura jamaicensis. The sequence goes on along the minus strand of NC_048926.1, from coordinate 7,600,185 downwards.
CCAGTTGTTCCTTCCCAGGCACAGGACTCTACACTCTACATTAAAACACATTTGGTTTCTTCCTGCCCATCTCTCCAGACAGTCCAGGTCTCGCTGAATGGCAGCACAGCCTTCTGGCATGTCAGCCACTCCTCCCAGCTTTGTGTCATTGGCGTACTTGCTGAGGGCAGACACTATTCCCTCATCAAGGTCGTCGATGAAGATGTTCAACAAGACTGGATCCATCACCGACCCCTGGGGAACACCTCTGGTCACAGGTCTCCAGCCAGACTCTGCACTGCCAATCACCACCATTTGAGCTCGGCCAGTCAGCCAGTTCTCAAGCCAGCTTACTGTCCACTACTCTATCCCACACTTTCTCAGCTTTGCTAGCAGGATGTTATGGGAGACAGTACCGAAAGCCTTGCTAAAGCCAAGGTAGATGACATCCACTGCTCTCCCCCCATCCACCCAGATGGTGATGCCATCATAGAAGACAACGAGGTTGGTCAAGCACGACTTCCCCTTAGTGAATCCATGCTGACTACTCCTCATAATATTCTTACCTTCCAATTGCTTGGAGTTGGCATCCAGAACAAGCTGCTCCAACACCTTTCCAGGGACAGAGGTGAGACTGACTGGCCTGTAGTTTCCCGGATCCTCCTTCATGTCCTTCTTGAAGACCAGAGTGACATTGGCTATCCTTCAGTCTTCAGTCACTGCTCCTGTTCTCCAGGACCTTTCAAAGATGATAGAGCGTGGTTCGGCGATCACCTCTGCCAACTCCCTTAGCACACGCAGATGCATCCCATCAGGACCCATGGATTTGTGTGCATTGAGCCCACTCAGATGCTCCCGAACCGCTCTCTTGTCAACCTGGGGGGAGCCCCTCATTACCCAGACCCTTTGTCCTCCTGCCAGGGTCACGGAGTCCCGGGGAGGAGTCCTTGAAGCCAAGACTAAAGCAAAGAAAGCATTCAGCATCTCCACATTGTCGGCGTCTCCCATAACCAGGACACCCCCCTTATTCAGCGAGGGACCCACATTATCCCTGGTCTTCCTTTTACAGTTTACATACTAAAAAAAAATAATAATAATAATAAAAACAAACAAACAAACAAAAAAAACTCTACTTCCCACAAATGAGCGATGCTTGACCACGTCCTTGAAGCAGGGCCTCAACGCACATAGCCAGTGTTTGGGAGGAGGACAGACGTTTTCGCAACGAGAGCCCACCCCTCCCCTCTTCTTCCTTTTTCCACCTTTTATCGCATCATGTGGTATGGAATGTCGCTTAGGTTGGTTTAGGTCAGCTGCCCTGGTGATGTTTCTTTCTCACTTTTTTGCCAACCTCCCAGGAGGGTTAGAGAATGTCCTGATGCTGTGCCAGCACTGCTCAGCAGCAGACACAACGCTGGTGTGATACCACTGCTGTTCTAGCTACAAGTGCAGAGCGCAGCACTGTATGGGCTGCTGCAGGGAAAGTTAACATCCCAGCCAGACCCAGTACAACACATAGACCTTCCTCTTCCTTTTGATCTTATCAATGAGCTCCTTGCTCATCCATGCAGGTCTCCTGTCCCCCTTCCCCGATTTCCTACTCTTAGGGATGCACTGATCCTGAGCTTAAACAGAAGTGATGTTTAAATGTAGCCCAGGTTGAAGGAACCTGTCAGTTTGGGCCTCACAAGGCTGAATCAGACGTTGTCTCCATATTTTGAATGAAGCTCTGAAGAAGGTAAGAGAGTTCATTTCAGCCTGCAATTATACTGCTGATAAGATGTTAATGAAGAGAAGCAGTGAATAGAGTCTGCAAAGTAGTTATAATCAAGTCTTGCTGTAATTAAAATTGTCAACAAATTGACAAAGACTCCTAGTGACTTGTACTCAAACTGCTAGGTAACTGGAGCAAGGAGCATCTGTGCACACATGAAGGCCAGTAGCTGAAGCATTGCCTCCTTTCAGGAAGTCTTTTTCCTTAGGAAATTTCCCGCATTCAAGGTCAAGCTAAAGGTCCTGCTAGCCTAAAGCATTAACTCTACCTTAGGCCAATTGCATCTGTTTTGAGAAAGTGTATGTGAGGCAAGTACAGAGCGATGTTTTGCCTGTCTGCTTCCCCTGGCAATATACAGTTTTGGAACTTGCTGAGCAAGACTTTTTGCAGGTTTCTAAGCTTCTAAAAGCTTCTGGATACTTTTAGACCTACGAAGGACCTGAACCTTCTCTGGATTGAAATACATATGTGTATGTTCATACATCTGACTAGGAACCTCAGTATTGCTGTCTATACAAATCCTTTTGCACATCTGTGTAACAAACACAACACCTAACATGTAACATCAATGTTCTGTATGCATAAGAGAAAACATACATTCATGCAGTGGTAAAGGAAGGGATCTGAAAGCCATTTAGATGCTCTGCAAATAGTGTAATACAAAAAAAAAAAAAAAAAAAAAAGGGGGGGGGGGGAATTTCACAAGGAATTGGATTGGGTTTGGTTAGCACACAAGGCCAGGTTAGGGATGTCTGTGGAGGGGATTTGAACCAGGTCATTTTTTCTTAGTATAATGTTATACTTTTTTCCTTCTCTTGTTACATCAAAAGTTCATGGAAAATCATTAGCAGCAGCTTCACAACCTTCAAATGATATCACCCCTTTTATTCCACTGTAGAGAAAAACACACTGTGTAACTCAGCCTTTCATCCTCAAGTATTTGCCACTTAAAAATAAGTTCGAAAGCAACTTAAATGTACAACACATAATATATTTATAAACTGGGAGAAGATATCAAACAAGCTAGACTTAGGGGAGGGCTGGATATAGCCCACATCAATTTCTGTAGATAAACCCCTTTGCATCTGGCATATAACTTCCAAGTCAAGGCAGACTCTAGCACAAGGTGTGAAATAGCTCCTTGCTTTTGAATAGAACAAATGCAACATGATGTGATTAAAAGGATGATTGTAATATTGTATGTCCTGGAACATTAATAAGCTGGTATTACAAATGCTCCCTAGTAACTGGTTTTGACATCAGCATTATTAAATGTTAATCAGGGAAGAGGAATCACTAGATAAACATTAAGCAATAGTGATCATGGAGTGTTAGTAAACAAGGAAAGGAACAATGCATTCTCACACGTGGCTAGAGCTGGAATCTGCATCATATTTCTTTCTTATTCTTACTACATCTCTGCTCCTCCAACTTGCTTGCATTATGGGGCATTCTGTGAGACTTTTCTTCTAATTTTGGATGGGGGAATAGGAAGAGAGAATTTGCTTTCCTGCTTCAGTTTTGCTTCATTGTAGAGCAAAGAACCCTGACATTACTAGCAACATTTGTGAAGCCTGCAAGTTAGTAATGACTTGGAAAATTTTTAAGACCTTCTATAAAGGCATCAATTATTAGTCCTGTTAGAAATAAAGAAACACAGATGATAGAGGAATGTTCTGAGTAGGGATGTTTTCCTGTATTTTTTTCATGTTACCATTTATCAAACTTGAGCTGGACTAGAAATATGTTTTAAAAGTCTGAGTTCAGCAAAATCTCTGTGTTATTTAATAATAAATAAATAAATAAATAAATAAGTTTCTATCCATCCAGTGAAAATGTATCAGGTTTCTTCAGGATTATAAGTAAAAAGTATGATGTTGCTCTGAAAAGAAACTGAAGGGTGACTTCTTTATGACAATGTTATTTCTCCAGCACTGCTGGTGGCTTATCCAGGCTTAAACATTTTGCAGCCTGTGAGAGAACAGTGGCACAGTTCTTCTAACATACACTGATTGAACATTTCTGTCAGCCCCAATTCTCTTGAGAGGCATCACAGTCCTGTTCTACTTCCCCCTTTCTGCACCACTAACATCCCCAAGCCCCCCCAGCTTTACGGTGTTTGGGGATCCTTCCCTGATGGGGAAATCCTTGGTGGCCAATTTACAGCAGCTGGAGATATCCTTTAATGCACTAGAGCAGTTGGAAAGAAGAGTTAGTCAAGACTGTCTTAAATTTTTAAGAAAACTTAACTTACTTGCTCGGACTTTAGGAACAGTGCAAGTGGTACAAGGAACAGACTTTCTTCAGATGAAGTGTATGTGGATTTTATGTTGTTTCTTTTTTAGACTATTTTTACAGCAAAATTAGAACCCCTCCTTTATCAGCGGTTGATTATATATGCATATTTTTCAAAGCCTGTCAGTAGTTGTCAGGGCTCATAGGACAGGTGAATTTTAATGACACCCCACCAGACATACTGACATACTGATAAAGGTACATATTTTTGGATACCACTTTCCATTATGCTCTAAGCTGCAAACATTACAGTGTCACAGTAACACAAGTGTTGAGCTGTTGCCCTGTTCTCCCAGCCAAAAGCTTGATCAAATACAGTCAACAAAACCAAAAATTACTTTGTATTTCAGAAAACAAAACTGCATAATGTAAGCCATTATGGATGGCATTTTAGGATATGCCATCTGAACCTGGGACACCAAAGGAGAATCCAAGGCCTCTCCATGTCCTGTTCCCACTTAGTTTTTCAGTGCTGTCTTTTCCTTGCAGCCAGACACTTGGAGTTTGTGTCTGTCTCTTACTGAAAGCAACCAACTCAGGTTCTGTACCTGAGTACAGTAAAGTGTACCAGAGTTCTCTGAGGCTACACTCTAGGCAAGGACCATACCCGTGCTTAAGCATGAGGGAAAAGTTATCTTGATGCAGTCAATGCCATGAACACAGGGAATTGATGACTTGGCATTCAAGTGCCGAGTCATCAATCATAAAGAATCAATCTTCACTCCCTGAGGAGCTGGCCCCAGGCAAACATAATTCTCTCTCACTGCCACAGACCTGATAGCTCTTGTCCCATTTGTAGAGAGTGTATTTGTTCTTATTTCAACATTGATTCACTTGGCATTCAAGAGTATTTTCCAGATTCCCAGAAAATGTCACCTAATTCATCCTCTCTAAAGGGGGGTGGGTTGGAGGGTAGGGTGTGTGTGTGTGGGATGCTTGTATATTAGACTGTCCCAATACTTGTTTTCCCAGTAGTATGTTACACTCCAAGAGCTGAACAGAAAACGATGTTCTGTTGGTTTCTGTACTGCCTTTTCTGCATGTGATTTGAAAAAGGGGAATGCTAGACACACAAGGAGGGCTGTTAAAAACATTTGAGTGCTTTTAACTCAGTCAGGCTTTTTGTGTCTGTCAGCAGGTTGATTAATCAGTAAGATTATTATTTGTATTCCAACAGCACCTCAACAGCATCATCCTGGACTACGACACCATTGAAACCATGACCTGTGCTAAACACAGAATGAAGGCTGGGTCCTATCATCTTAAAGCTTATACTTTAACTTTTAGACTTAATAATGTTTGTTTGTTTGTTTGCTTATTTTCTGGGACAAAGCATTCTGAAAAATATTAAGATAATATTTATAAAATTTATTTCCACTGAGCTCCAGGAATTTGGAGCAGGACTGACTCTGGAGCATTGTTGCTGTGCTTGTCAGACAAGAGGAAAAAAAGTAAAAAAATGTCTTTTTTTGTTTGTTTGTTTGTTTGGTTGGTTGGTTTGGTTTGGTTTTTAGTCTTTAAATTATTCATAGTCCTAGACAAGGAGTCAGAATAGCCAGTTCTGATCACCAGAATATGTAAAAGAGACAAGTGCATTTACAATGCTATCTTCTGCATAGGTTCTTATCACAATTTGGGACCTCTTCAAAGCTGGCATTTGGATCTCAGAAATGCTTATAATTAGGCATTTGTAACATTTTTATCTTCAGAAGCAGTGCTAGTAGTTTAGAGAGAGCATTTGTCCAGAAAATGGAGGAACTTTTCCAATGTTCTTGCCATCCAGCGGGGAGTAGACACTCCCATTTCCTCCACCAAAAAAATAAACAGTTTCAATTCCCAGTGCCTCAGGAGGCTGCATACCTCTTGTCAAATGTGGTTTTCCACTTGGTCTGAACTGATTCTAACACTGTGCTACAGGCTAAAAGGGTTATCTCAATCATCCCTTGCTCCTGACTGTGATCTCCTGCTGCTACCTTACGAGTTCCAGAAATCATGCACCTGTGGAGAGAGATGATGCACTTCACTGCTCTGACTAAAAATGAATTCAGAAAAAAAAAAAAAAAAAAAAAAAAAACACAAAAAAACAAACCAAAAAAAAAAAAAAAACAAAACAATAAATAGTTGGTTTTCAGTAAGAGAAGCAAAATGATGAGACTAACCTT
>NC_048926.1:7575132-7593875 GCF_011077185.1 Oxyura jamaicensis | reverse complement strand
TTTTTTTTTTTTTTTTTTTTTTTTTTTTTTTTTTTTTTTTTTTTTTTTTTTTTTTTTTTTTTTTTTTTTTTTTTTTTTTTTTTTTTTTTTTTTTTTTTTTTTTTTTTTTTTTTTTTTTTTTCTCGAGCTTTCAGTTCTTGCATTTATGGCAGCTTGTGAGAGCCTGAAACGGATGACATTTTCCTCTACAGCTTTAACATCTAAACTCTACAGACATTCTGTCTGTAGGAGCCAGATGATTCATACCCAGAAGTACCGTACCTGCTGCTGAGACCCAGAAAATGAACTCATCTGTGAGCTGATCTGTACAGATACGTGCTAGTTACAAAAGAACGGGTAATACGCAGGGGATATACTTGTTCACAATCAAAAGCCAACAGAGACGTGTGGAAAGACACCTTATTATCTCTGGCAAGATTCGCATTGGATCTCATTACCTATTATTGCTTTCTACTTCCAAATATTGCATCCAGTACAACTATTTGCTACCTGTTTTTTTCTGGTGAATCTAGTTGACAAATGCAATTATGTTTTCCCCTGCGGCTTCAGCAAATTCCCATTGATCACAGCTTTGCCAGATATACCACTGGTTTATAAGAACATGGTTGTGTGTTTGGTCACACATGAAGCTGCTGTGAGCTGCGTGGACACCAACACTGATTTGGGCCATAGATTAATGTATAATTTGAGATGTTGTCAGGCCAATGTTGATGCTGAAAGTACAGAGTCCTCTTGCCAGTCTTGTTTCCTGCTACTTTGCTTTCCCCTCTTTCTGTCTGGAGAAAACATTCTTACAGATAAGTTGAAAAATGGATCTGATAAATGAAACATACGCATTTTGCTCACTTACCTTTAACCCAAAAAAGCTCTTTGACTTGACTCCCAGCATGCACACAATCCTGTGCTCCCATGCCCCGCCCCTCGCACCCTCACCCCTCCCCAAAAAGGAAAAAAAAAAAAGAAAAAAAAAAAGTGTGTTTCAGCACAGGAAAAGACACTGAAGGCCATCGAAGGAGGGGCTGGGTGAGCATGTGATGAGTCATCTTTGTGAAAGCAGTAGCTTATGCTGACTTAAATCATGCATGAAATTAATGTTGTGGAAGCCACCCTGTTTGAGTGATGTAAGAAAAAGGGCTGGAAGTTCAACAGATAGCAGATGAACAATGGTTGTTCATAACTTTTGCTGTGCATTGACCTTTTTGAGATTACCTAGATCACTCTTCCTGGGCTGCAGGGCAGGACCTGACAGAAAGGGCCCGGCCTACCACCCCAGCCCCTGAGCAGGGCAGGCAGGGGCAGCTATGGCAGCCAAAACCTAGAGCATTGGGCACCTCCTTGGTGATAGGCAGAGACCAGGCCTGTGGGTTGGGCTCAGCTCACAGCTGGGCTGTGATAGAGCAGAAAACACACAGAAAATCCTGTGGGCTGGGACTGGGGCTGACACCCCCATCAGATGGTCCCCCATCAGGGTCCTGGTCTTGTGGACACGAGGGGATCTCTAGGCTGGGCAGTCAGAATCACAGAATCACAGAATCACATAATAGTTTAGGTTGGAAGAGACCTACAAGATGACAGAGTCCAACCTCTGACCTAATGCCAACAAATCTTCCACTAAACCATATCCCTAACCTCTACATCTAAACGTCTTTTAAAGACCTCCAGGGATTGTTACTCAACCACTTCCCTGGTGTACTGGGTCTGTCTGGGTTGTTAACTTTCCCTGCAGCAGCCCATACAGTGCTGCGCTCTGCACTTGTAGCTAGAACAGCAGTGGTATCACACCGGTGTTGTGTCTGCTGCTGAGAAGTGCTGGCACAGCATCAGGACTCTCTCTGACCCTCCTCGGAGGTGGGCAAAAAAGTGAGAGAGAAACATCACCAGGGCAGCTGACCTAAACCAACCTAAGCGACATTCCATACCATATGATGTCACACTCAGCAATAAAAGGTGGAAAAAGGAAGAAGAGGGGAGGGGTGGGCTCTCGTTGCGAAAACGTCTGTCCTCCTCCCAAACACCGGCTATGTGCGTTGAGGCCCTGCTTCAAGGACGTGGTCAAGCATCGCTCATTTGTGGGAAGTAGAGAGTAATTTATTTCCTTTGCACTTCCACATAGCCTTTACTTGTTTTGTTTTGTTATTCCCTTTCCCCCTCCCTCGTCCCCTTTCCCTTTTTTCCCTTTAGTTGAATTGTTTCATTAATAATATTTCCTTAATAATAATATATATATATATGTTTTTTTCTCCTTAATTAAATTATCCTTATCTCAACCCGTGAGTTGTTCTTTGCTTTACTTCTTCACCTCCTCATCCGAGGAGGGGGAGTGAGAGAGCGGTTGTGGTGTTCAGCTGCCTAGCACGGTAAAACCACCACACCTGGGCAGCCTATTCCAAAGCCTAACAACCCCTTCAGTAAAGAAGTTCTTCCTAATATCCAACCTAAACCTCCCCTGGCACAACTTTAGCCCATTCCCCCTCATCCTGTCACCAGGCATGTGGGAGAATAGACCAACTGCCACCTCATTACACAGCCTCCTTTCAGGTACCTGTAGAGTGAAATAAGGTCACCCCTGAGCCTCCTCTTCTCCAGGTTAAACAGTCCCAGCTCCCTCAGCCACTCCTCGTACTTGTTCTCCAGACCCTTCACCAGCTTCGTAGCCCTTCTCTGGACTCGCTCAAGCACCTCCATGTCCTTCTTGTAGCGAGGGGCCCAAAACTGAACACAGTACTCGAGGTGCGGCCTCACCAGAGCCGAGTACAGGGGGACAATCACTTCCCTGGACCTGCTGGCCACACTGTTTCTTATGCAAGCCAGGATGCTGCTGGCCTTCTTGGCCTCCTGAGCACACTGCTGGCTCATATTCAGCCGACTGTCAACCAGTACTTCCAGGTCCTTCTCTGCCAGGCAGCTTTCTAACCACACATCTCCCAGCCTGTAGCTCTGCTTGGGGTTGTTGTGCCCCAGGTGCAGGACCCGGCACTTGGCCTTGTTGAACTTCATACAGCTGGCTTCGGCCCATCGGTCCAGCCTATCCAGATCTTCCTGCAGAGCCTTCCTACCCTCGAGCAGATCGACACATGCACCTAACTTGGTGTCGTCTGCAAACTTGCTGAGGGTGCACTCGATCCCCTCGTCCAGATCATTAATGAAGATGTTAAAGAGGACTGGCCCCAGTACCGAGCCCCACTAGTGACTGGCCTTCAACTGAATTTGACTCCATTCACCACAACTCTCTGGGCCCGGCCATCCAGCCAGCTCTTAACCCAACGAAGTGTGCGCCAGTCCAAGCCATGAGCAGCCAGTTTCCTGAGGAGAATGCTGTGGGGAATGGTGTCAAAAGCTTTACTGAAGTCAAGGTAGACCATGTCCACAGCCTTTCCCTCATCCACTAAGCATGTCACCTTGTCAACCAAGGGGATCAGGTTCGTCAAGCAGGACCTGCCCTTCATAAACCCATGCTGACTGGGCCTGATCGCCTGCTTGCCCTGCAAGTGCTGCATGATGACGCTCAAGATAATCTGCTCTTGACCTTTCCTGGCACTGATGTTAAACTAACAGGCCTATAGTTTCCCGAATCTACCCTCCTGCCCTTTTTGTAGGTGGGCGTCACGTTTGCTAGCCGCCAGTCAAGTGGGACCTCCCCCGATAGCCAGGACTGCCGATAAATGATGGAAAGCGGCTTGGCCAACTCTTCCGCCAGTTCTCTCAATACCCTCGCGTGGATCCCATCCGGCCCCATTGACTTGCGTACATCCAAATGCTGTAGCAGGTCACCAACCATTTCCTCATGGATTGTGGGGGCCACATTCTGCTCCCCATCCCCTTCCACCAGCGCAGGGTACTACTGGGCGTCCAGAGGACAACTGGTTTTGCTGTTAAAGACTGAGGCAAAGAAGGCGTTAAGCACCTCAGCTTTTTCCTCATCTCTGGTAACTAAGTTTCCCCCTGCATCCAGTAAAGGGTAGAGATTCTCCTTAGTCCTCCTTTTGGTATTGATGTATTTATAAAAACATTTTTTTTTGTCTTTAACAGCAGTAGCCAGATTGAGTTCCAGAGGAGCTTTGGCCTTTCTGATTTTGTCCCTGCACCACCTCGCAACATCCGTGTAGTCCCCCTGAGTGGCCCTCCCTCTTTTCCAAAGATTATAAACCCTCTTTTTTCTCCTAAGCTTGAGCCACAACTCTCTGTTCAGCCAGGCCGGTCTTCTTCCACGCCGGCTTGTCTTTGGGCACGTGGGGACAGACCGCTCCTGAGCCATTAAGATTTCTTTTTTGAAGAGCGCCCAGCCCTCCTGGGCTCCTCTGTCTTTCAGAACCACCTCCCAAGGGACTCTGCCAACCAGTGTCTTGAACAGCTCAAAATCAGCCCTCCGGAAGTCCAAGACAGCGGTTTTACTGATCCCCTTCCTGACTTTGCCAGGTATTGAGAACTCTCCCATTTTGTGGTCACTCTGCCCAAGACAGGCCCCGACCACCACATCTCCCACCAGTCCTTCTCTGTTAGTGAACAGAAGGTCTAGCGGGGCACCTCCCCTGGTAGGCTCGCCAACCAGCTGCGTCAGGATCTTCCACGCTCTCCAGAAACCTCCTAGACTGCTTTCTCTCGGCTGTGTTGTCTTTCCAGGCTATGTCTGGGAAGTTAAAGTCCCCCACAAGAACAAGCGCTGACGATTTCACAACTTCTGCCAGCTGCCTGTAGAACTCCTCATCCGTCCCCTCATCCTGGTTTGGCGGTCTATAACAGACCCCCACCAGGATGCCTGCCTTGTTGGCCTTTCTGCTGATCCTAACCTATAGCGACTCCACCTTGTCATTCCCAGCCTCAAGTTCGATGACATCAAAACACTCTCTAATATAGAAAGACTCTACTTGTTGTTTACTCTCAGATGTAACAGGGGAGAAAGGACTGATACAGGAATTAGTCTTTCAAACAAGAGAGCACAGCCATTTTTCTTCATCTTGCTCTCCTGTTTGTGCTTATAAAAGGGAAGATGTAGTTTCTGAGTGGACCACTTTTTCATTAGATGTATCTAAGTTATCACTGATATTTAAGGAATAATACTTACAGGCCATGATCCCCTTCTTCTAGGCATTTTACGAACATTGAACAAAAACGATGAGCTCTTCCACAAACTGATTCTCTAGGGTCAGCTAAGATGTTTCATAAACATCGGCTTGGCTTCTGTCTTTGACACTCTGAAGAGCAGAATGGGGCTGTGCTTTCACAAGTTCCAGCCTGGTGACCTTTCAAATCTGATTTTGCTTCTTGAGAGGACACAAATGGCAGCTTCCACACCTCCATAAAAGCTCTGCATTCTGTAGTTCCCAAAGGTTTGACAGTGGGTGCAATTCTTCATTCAGAGCAAAAACTGAGTTTTACAACTAAGTTTTTCACATGGTGCATCACTGGAACTTGTGAAAATGCAAAATTGGGTCCAGAAGAAGGTTAGTTGCATCAGTGTGGCATTGCATCCCCATCCATGCGTCCCACTGATCAGCTTTACAGTTTGAATGAAATATGTTCATATCGCCAGAATAGCCTCAGCTGTAGAGCTGATGTGGTCAACAACAGCCTAAGGCTCTCTGCATCAAGCCCCACTGGCAAATGCTGATGAACCCTGAGATACAGAGAGCTTGAGTTAGTGGCCTGGAGTTGATGTCTAGTCAAACATGAAAACAAAGAAACCAAGAGCAAACAAACACACACACACAAAAAAATCCTCACAAAAATGGTGCTATTTTCAATAGCAATTAATGATTTTGATAGACAGTTTCTTCCTGGGTGGTAGTTTTTTTCTGCCAACCATTGGTTATCAGGACCTTTGAAGGCATCTCTAACAAGTTTAAGAAATAACAACGGTGAAGAAATGAACTGCAGATGTACTTTTGGCTTTCATTTATTATCTGTGTAAATTAATCTGTCATTGTGTCATGATTTTACCTGGGATCGAGTTAATTTTCTTTGTAGAGCCTCGTCTGATGCTGTGTTTTGGATTTTTTTGATGAAACTGAGGATGGTAACACACCAATGTTTTAGTTGTTGCAGACCAGTGCTTACACAGAGAGAAGGATGTTTCAGCTTCTCAGGCTTCCCTGCCAGTAAGGGGGCTGGAGGGTCCACCAGGAGCTGGGAGGGGACAAACCAGGACAGCTGACCCAAACTGACCAAAAGGATATTCCATACCATGTGGTGTCATGCTCGGCAATAAAAGTTGGGGTAAAGACGGAGGAAGAGAGGGACATTCACAATGATAGCATTTGTCCTCTCAAGAAACCGTTATGCATGGTGAGCCCTGCTTTCCTGGAAAAAAAAAAAAAAAAAAAAAAAAAAAATTGGGTGAACAACTTCCGGCCAACGTTAAAAAGTGAATTCCTTTCGTTGCTTTGCGTGCATGCCCCGCGTTTGCTTTACCTAGTAAACTGTCTCAGGCAATGAGTTCTTACACTTTTATCTTCCTGATTCTTTCCCCCATCCCACCTGGGGGGAGGGAGTGAGTGGCTTTGTGGTGCTCAGCTGTCTGCTAGGGTTAAATCACAACATAGTGCAGTAACTCTCCTACTCCTGTTCTAGCTCACCACCATCACCCAGTGTGTCTCGCTGTAACAACTGAAACACAGCATATAAGAAGAAGGAAAAAGAAGGCAATCTTCAACATCAGTGTTCAATGCTTGAATTTCCTAATCATGCTTTTCCAAAATCTCATATTTTTTTTTTTTTTTATTTTTTATTTTTTTCTGCTTCCAGGTTTCCTTATATGTGCTGCCTTTGTACACAGGTATCAGTTGTTCTCACACTGCTTTCTTGTTCTCTCCCCCACTCCCCCTTATGTATGTTTTGTTATCTTAGAATATTTTTGTTAGTTTTTGTGCATGTGCAAACATGTTTACAATTTTCTTGGGACTCTTCATCAGAATGAATTATCCCAAACCTATGTTGTTGCTATGTAACGAAGCTGTGCTGCTGTTTCGACTTTTTTTTCTTTCTTTTTTTTTTTTTTTCTTTCTTTCTTTATCTCTGCTTTTTTCAATTCTTAGTTCTCTCTCTCTTTACCTCAAACCTTTGTCTCTTCCTTCCTCTCCCATGAGGAGTCCAAATGGCACACACCACATACCCTCATTCATGCATGCACACATGCACACACAAACACAAAGAAACACTGGAAGCAAAATACCTTTTATTTCCTCCCATACTGTTTGTTGACTTATTTATATATTTTGATAGTCTCTCTTGGAGCTGAGAAATAAGACGCGACAAGGCGTGTGTTATGCTGAGATAACACATACCTTGGGGGAAGTGTGAAACACAAGGCAAAGAGGAGTGCCTTCAGTGACCCAAGATGAGAGTTATCTGGTGGTAACACACACCTAGATGTGTCCCATTATGCCTGTGAAGGATGGGGGTGGAGTGAGAGGAAATAAAAGGAATCCTAGAACTTAGATTCCTTTTATTGTTATTATTATTTTTAAGTTACTCTGCAGCATGTCCTTCTGTCATTAAGAGTAGGATTCCAGCCAATAATCCTGTGGGAAGTCCATTGTACTCTGAAATAATACATGCAGAGATGATAAAGCCAGAAGGGACACTCACATTTACTCTTACTCTAGATAGTTCCCTATGACAATTTATTAAATGTCACTGAGTTACTAAGCAATGGATTCAATGTATTTGATTATGAATCTTCCTAAAAGGCGTACACACCACCTTTGAAGACATTAGAATATAAGGAATCTATTACTGACTTGAATAATATCTTTTCCAATGGTTTATGTCCCTAACTATTAAAAAAGCTGCACCTTCATCTGAATTTGAATGTCTGACAGCTCAAATGTGTCTAATCATTTGGGCTGGTTCTGTTATATTGTATTAGGTTAAACTAGATATCCTACCTTGTCCTAACTATGTTGTAATCAAGTCACCTACTGGCTTTCATTTCAGAAAATTAAGTGAATTGAATTCTTTTAATCCTTCATTAAAGGCATTTTTGAATCTTTATGATCATTTCTGAGACTGTTTTATCTACTGCTTCAAGTCAGCACCTTCGTTTCTTAGAACTGACATGACTCTAATCTCAGCAGTACTGTATACAAAAAGAATCATAATTTCCATATCCCTACTCCTCATTCCAGTGTTTAGACACTGGAATAAAGTTCATGTAGCCATATCACATGTATATTAAAATGAATAAACAAACAAACAAATAACAACAATACAGGAATTCATGCTGGACTTCTGTTTTTCCAAAGTGTTCAAAGTTTTCTTTATAAGGAAAGCAAAGAGCTTTTCGACCTTCATTTTACAGGTATGACCTTTGTATTTGTTTTAATAAAACTTATTATTTTTTTTTTTTACAGCCAACATTTACTGAGACAGCCAGATGATTTCCCTGCCCTCAGTCTGCCAATCTCCATGCCATCTTCAGATTTTAGTAGTAGATTTTACTTCCAGATCATTGATTAAAATATTGAATAATGCCGCATCAATAACTAATCCACATTCGAAACAGCTCCCTCCTAAATTCCATGGTTATACAACATTAAGTACTACATTTTGAGATCTGACAGCCAGTTCTTAATCCGTTTAGCATATGTTTTATTGATATTGTAAAGTGAATTATAAATAATAAATAAAAATATAAATAATAAATAAAAATATAAATTATAAATAAAAATAATTATTAAATTAGATTGTTTTTCAGTTCCAAGATACATCCAAATGTATTCCAGAAAGCATGGGATTAAAGGAGTCTTAGGTTTTATTGGGACTTTCAGCCATACAGAAAAACAAAAACAACAACAACAAAAAAAACTAAGAGGCTCTATCTACATTTCTTTGCTTTAACAAATTGGTCTTCTTTCTAAAATTCAAGCCCTTGAAGTCACTGGAACCAGTCAGAGACTCAGGAAAGCAGGCTGATCCATGCACAGTTTAGGAGATAGTTCATCTGGTCCTTTGAAAAGTATGTTCATGTATCAAGTGTGGTGTTATAAATGTGATGTTATAAACAACTATTTTTCTGCATGACCGGAGTGAATCAAATTCAATATTTGTTGTAGCAACTTGTGTTCAATGCCCAGTAGAACAAAATCCTTAGATTAATAGAATTTAAAGCCAGAAGGGAACATTATGATTATATGTTCTGACCTCTTGCATAGCACTGGTCATGGAATTTTAGCCAGTAATTCTAGCTTCAGGCTCAATATCTTGTGATGCATAACAGTCTATTACTACAGCAAATGTTGGACTTCTTTGGTGCTGCCTACATGAGACTCAAGTGTTTTCAGTGTCAGTTTGGGTATAACTTGGGGGTGGTGCTGGAAATGGCTGCATAATTACATTATTTTTTTCTTTTTAAATGATGGAAACTCTGCATTCTTTTACTTATCTTTCTCTCTATATATGTATATATACATTTTTATGTCTTACATTTCTACATATTTATTTATTAATTTATTTATTAATTTATCTTGTCTCCTGCATTACGCTTTATGTGTTCTGGAGAGATGACATGCTTCATGCTGTAGCCGACTGAAAAGCCTGAGGACTTGAGGACTTGGTGTGGTTAGGGCATGTCTACCTTGACAATTCAGTTTGGACAAGGACTTCACTTCTTAATTGGCCTTCTGTGTCTTTCTCAATTTTTGCACTGTATTTTGTAACACAGATTGATTTTGGAGTGTCTGTACAGGAACCTCTTTGGACAAAATTTGATGCAGTGATGAAGTTTAATGGTAAAAGTTGTGCACCTGTAGCTAGTGTTCATGGGACCAACCTACTCTGAATTAAAACCAAATCAAACAGCAACAACCAAATACACAAAACCCCTAAAAGGTGTATAGTGTGGATACTGCATCCTCAGCAGCAGTTGATTCTGTATATCTACTCAAATTGTGTCACCCTGCATGCTAATATAAATACATCCTTAAATATCTCTGTATCACCCCACCCATGCAACGGCTTTGAGGCTACGTACACTGCTTTCCAAACAGTAAGAGTCAGCTCCTGTCCACAAGTAAGGACTCCTTTAGCTTTATCTCTAAGTCCCTGTTGGTCTCGACCTGCACTGGGAGGAATCTGCTTTAAAGTCAGCCACAGGGCATGGCTTATCTACAAGCTGAATAATTATTTCATCAATAAACAAAAGCTGATTTATTTATTTATTTATTTATTTATTTGCTGTGGTCCCTTTCTACCCTCATGTGATGTAAATAGTTCCAAATGACAGCTCTTTAATGTCTAAAGACAGGAAGCAAGGTATTTCCATTTATCCCATACATAAATATACATCCAGACAGTGTGAAGTCATTCTTCCAGATTAAAAACTGGTGGTGCTGAGTAGCAGTGTCCTGGGGTACCCAACAAGTTCATTCTAATACTTGCTTTTTACATATAAAAAAGGAAGATGGAAAGTTAGGGGTCTCCGAATTCCAGAAAATAATAAAATTTTAAAACTCATAGCATCTTAAATCGATGATTTCAGTGATCAGTGAGTGGTCCTTATGGAGTATGTGCCTGGGCTCTCTATTTCTTAAGATTGTTGGGGTGTGCATCCCAGCTGATATTCTGGTTGGTTGTCTCAGCAATTCATATCATCTGGGCATGTATATTGAACAAACTACATAGACAAGAGGCTAGGATTTTGTGAGGAATGTGCTTTGTGAGCCAGTCAAAGCTTTGAGCATTTAGTACGACTGATGTACCTTGAGTAACATACAGAATACTGTTACCAGTTTTTCAAGTGACCTTTCCACAAGGATGATGATGCTGTTATACCTTTAGGGAGGGAAAAAAAAAAAAAAAAAAAGGTCTCATATACAACTTTTTTGTTCTTTACTTGTTTCTCCATGTGCTGGTCAAGATGGCAGCCTTTCCACATATGAATGAGAGAAAAAATCAGTGAAGATATAATGAAGTGAATTCTTCAGCTTGTAACAATAATGGATTTTTATACCAGTCCTGACAAGCACTCTCACTACGAACAATATGCACAACATTAACTCATATTCACAGAAACTTCAATTCTTTTGAACACACTCCTGGAAACAGGATATGGTGAAGGGTTGTCGTTCTACTCACTAATAATGCCATATCCATTATTATCTTCAAATGCCTCTTTTAGAACTTTGCTGATCCTGTTGAATATTCTGGGTAGCTGAGTTTTCAAAACATATTCATTCCCAGTAGAGCTCTATGCTCTGTTGATTGGCTGCCTCCTTTCCTGATCATGCTGTGAACTTTAGTGGATGAAATTTTATACATAATCACGCTGCATTCTTTGCTGATTGAGCCGCCTATTATCACTGTTTATATAGCTATTACATTCTGCGTTTGCCAGTCCAGTTTCAAGCTTGTTTTTCCCCCAATATATTATGCAAAATAAACTGAACAGGAATTACAGTATTTCCAACCTGCTGTGTCTTCAGAATCTAAGATAGCAAAATGCTTAGGTTTTCTTTCAAATAGTGGGATAAATGCTTCTCCAAAGATTGAAGCTGCTGGTTATGGAAAGCTTGTGCCACTTACTATATGCAAAATAGGGAGATTTACAAAGAAACTGATTGCATCTTTATTTGCTTTATCAAAGAATCTAAAACCATAGCTGAAACTATAGAAAATGCACTTTAGTGGTCTTAAAACAAATGATATCCCCAACAGATTTGTCGACAGCTTAGCACATAAACTCAGGCTGCTGAAGCAAAAAGCATCTGGAATTTCTCCTGCTGGAATATGCACCTTAATAAGGAAAAGATTCAAAAGTTCAATGCCTGAATTGTACAGCTTGGTCAGCGGAGTTTTGCAGCTGAACAAGCGTTGTCTGTGCAGCTGGCTTTGCCAAAAATAAATAAATAAGGGGAATGAATAAACTGGAGCTGAAAAATATGAATCTTCCCTAATAATAAAATATGCAAAAATGATAGTAAACTCTCTCCATTTATTAAATTAAATTATGCATCTCAATCAGCAAAGTGTGCAACAACTGCACTCAAGAAGGGCGTCACTAAATCAGGGGAAGATATAGCCCTATCAGGAGAATTTAACAACTTGATCATTAAATTAGGCAACACTACCAGAATCAAGGTAAATAAAATGGGGATAAAGTGTATGCTCTGATCTTTGCAGGCTAAAGCAGAGAGAAGGAGGCTGAAAGACACCATTGGATAATAAATAGGTCAGTCTCCCAAGGGAACAGACCTTTTGGTGATGTAAATGATTATTGCTTTAATGAAGTCACTGAATCTGTATCTGCTTTTCTAAAGCAAATACCTGGTACAATGATTGTGTTGTGACTCTTTTTTTAATAGAACATGAGTTCCTTTGTACACAGATTACCATTTCTACTTACCCCCCTCAGGAGCCTACTGTGACAGGCACTATAAAAATAAGTTAGAAATTGAAATTAAGCTGTTACTTGTGTAAAAGTGCTCTTTTGTTCCTTTTCCCAAATTATTCCAGTTAAAAAAAAAAAAAAAAAAAAAAAGTAAAAATCTTCCACCAGTGCTGTGCAAAAGATCAGTCTTCATGCTCAGATGGTTTCCATCAGCCTTGAAAGAGAAGAGTCTGCAAGGCAGTATGTTATTACAGATGGCTAAAAGGTATAAGGAGAAAAACTTGAAAACAAAGGGAAGGCGGGTTATGCTGATATTTTTTAGTTTCTCTAGTAAGACAAACTGTTGCAGGATGGTTCATCTGGATGATGATTAAAGGGTCCTCACGTATTGTAATGAAGGGAAAATCATAAAAATAGATGATACCAGGCTTGATAGAGCAGATAAGGCTTACAGGCAACATTGACAAGAAATATTCCAGCCCATGCCACTAATTTCTAAGATAGTTCTGACCTGTTAA
This sequence comes from Oxyura jamaicensis, assembly GCF_011077185.1. Taxonomy (NCBI): domain Eukaryota; kingdom Metazoa; phylum Chordata; class Aves; order Anseriformes; family Anatidae; genus Oxyura; species Oxyura jamaicensis. The sequence continues at coordinate 7,581,035 of NC_048926.1, read as the reverse complement.
AGATGGCTGCAGAGTGCAGTTGCTTCTGTAACACAAGGGATTGCTGCTGTCCTGGAGAGTTTGCAGGATACCAGGCAAATCAAATGAAAGCAAATGAAAGGATGAAAAGATACAGAGGGATTACATGACCAAATTAAGGAACTGGAAGTCAGTGTCAAAACTCCTGAATCACACTGTCCTTACCTGGTCATTAACTTTCATATCTTTATCGTAAGAGTCAGTAGATCACCTTTCACTAACCTGTGTTAACAGTTAACTGTTAGTTGTGACTGATCTGCACCATGTCCTTTTGTAAGCATTGGCAGCCTGAATGTTTACCCAAGGTCTTTGGTGGGTGCATATGAGTTTTTGCAGCCTGTGTCACCATGTCATTGCTATTATACCTACAACAAGTAGGCTATAGGCAATCTGTTCAGAAATCGTGTCTCCATTTTGCTGGGTAGACATATGCTTAGGCAAATCCTTAAGGGAAGCTGCCACTAATACAGTGTATGGAGTAGCTGAAGTAACTGAGCATTACAGGTGTTTATTTAACCTTGCCATACATGGGAAAACTATAATGATCTTTTTTGTACCTGAAGCCCCAGAGAGGATTATGCTGCCCATCTACTGTCTGTATGTGAGGTGTTTGAGTAAGGCAACTTAAAAGCCGCAGCCAATTTCTGTGCTTCATCAGGATCAAACATTTCCATTAAAATACTAACTTTAAAACATTAACATTAGTCTGAAATAATTATAAAATAATGCTTCCCACAGCCATTATGTCCTTAAGCGAGATGAGGTAATTTCTGTCGTTAGTGTTCTCAGCACTATTTTCCCAGCTTTCTTAAAAAAAAATTCAATAACTTTAGTGCTCTTGAAAATCAGATACTAATAAAAACAGCCCAAGAATGCAGCTGCTACGGAACACTAAAACACAGGCATATATAAAAATGTGTACATATACATACACTAACATACAAACATGCAAAATAACTGTCTGTACACACACATGAGCATGCACAAGTTCTCTCAAGGCTTTGTAGTCTTGATGGTTTTATTGCATGTCATATTCTAAAGCACAGTCTAAATTTGGTTGCTATGAATTGACAGATGTCTCAAGAAACCATAGTTTCAGGAGCTGATAGGGATACAATTTACAGGAGTTTAAAAAGACTTGGGGAAGTACAGTATCCTTTCAGCTTCTGCATGTTTCCCAAGGTACATTACCATTCTACAACTAGGCAGTTGTGGAAATGGCAATCTCTACCCACCGCCTTTTGTCTGCAGGTCATATCTGGTTCATTGATGGGTGTCTGTGGAGATCCTTTTTGGAATGAGCATGCAGCCAGGAGACATTGCTGCAAAGGTAAATGAGTTCCCGGAGACAGAATGGACAGCAACAGCATGCCTATCTCATGTCTACTGCAAGCAATGGACATAGGGAAGCATAAATCAGTATTTTCATGCTATATGTCCACCAAAATGGGCAATGGAGCATGAACATTTACCCTTGAAATGTGCTGTTCTAGAAAGGTTGGACCCTTGAGCAGTCTGTAAAGCAGACACAAAATGCAGCACTGGTGGAACCGCTAACTCTCACTAAAGAAAGTGAAATACCCAGCACATTTGGGGCACGGCTGATCTTGAAGCACAGGAGACATTGATTCACCAAACACACAGGCATGTGCTTCAGAGCCACTGACTTCAATAAGAACTGCCCACTTGCGCTCAGTCCTTATTGAAGCCAATGGCTCTGAAGCACATGTCTGCGTGCTCTGTGGGAATAAAACCTGAGGAGCTGTCTTGTTCCTGCGTTGGTTTAGGTACAAGCACAAAGACCCCTTAAACTGACTTAAAAATCCCAGAAAACATAGACACACACATTTCACCATTTTGCCATACCTTGAAAATCAAGGCATCGGGAAACAAAACAGCTTCTTTCTAACCCTGGATAATGGATGAAAAGGTAAAGCATGGATGATACAACATGGTTTTATGTAAAATAATTCCTTAAGGGGTATTTGGCCATTGTTTAATAATGCAACCACTTGTTATAATACAATTCAAAAGTTTGTTTATTAATTGATTTAGTTATTGGGGATTATAATTATTTAATTTCCTAAGCACCACACATGGAATATGTACATTTGGGGAGGGATACTTCAAAAATTGGAAATGTTTCATTAAACAGACACTTACCCCAGTTGTTCATTACATTTTTCTACCTGAAGAAAAAAAAAAAAGCTACTACTGAATGCTGTTCAAGGCAGCAGGTGTCTTATTGGGGTTTAGTTGCAAATGGAAGATCATACATATATATGTGTTGGGCAGAGTTTGTAAGTCCTTCTCAGGTGTGCTCTTGGGACTGGAAACATCCGTAGACTTTTATAACTCCCAGCTAACTGCAGTGACCAAGTCCTTTGCCCTAATTAATGAATGAAATAATCACATCTCAATATTATTAGTGGCTGTAAAGAGGGTGTAATTTGTTTAACAAAATTTAGATGTTTAAATATGAGGTGGTCAGGACTTCCTCAGAGTCAGCAGTCAGAAACAGTCACATTAAGATCATGTAGGTATTTAAAATGTTTTATGATAATTGTGCTCTTTAAAAAATTGCTTTCTTTAAACCAGCTTGCGGAGGGGGCAGGGGAGGTGGGGCAAGACTTCAACGTTGAATGGAAAAGGATTTCCCCCCCCCCCCCAAAAAAAAAAATATGTATCTCTTAAGCTTTCTCTCCCTCTTGCTCCTCCCCTATACACCTCCAAAATCCTTTATACTATAAAAGAAAAGTTCCTTTACTAAGGGAAAATTGGGAGATTTTGATGATTATTTTGACCAGCTGTTTCACTTATCACCTGATCAGTTTATATACTAATAAAACAGGCACAAGCTCTGCTAGTGTTTCAGCACTGTGTATTTGTTATTAGAAAATGTTTTAGGGTGTGCTTAACTTTTTTTCTGCATCCACTGAATTTACTGGTAGTTAAAGAAGTTCCTAAAGGCAAGATCTGGGGTTTGGCATTTTCCCAAATACAAGTTTCTGTCACTTAGGCATGTAAAACTGTTAATAGAGTTTGTCGAAAATAATTATATCTGACCAGATAATTAAATATTAGCTTTCTGAGTCCCCACAAGGGGGCTGAGTCCTGGTTCTTTCAACACTTTTTGTAGTACTGAGTCTTGAGAACTTAATCTACAACTTAATAATATTCCTTTAGCGTATACAATTTTTATAATGTCCTCAGCATTTATGTATTGTACATTTAGAAGGCCTTTATTTTTTATTTTTTTAAAAAAGCCGACACTGCTCTGAACTGTAATTTATTATTATAGTACCTCAGAAGCTGTTTCTCCAAAATACAAAGCAATTTTAAAAATGAATAATTTTTGATATTAATTCTTGTTTGACCATGTCCCTTCCAGTATGAAAAAGTATAATTACCTTTTTTTTTTCATGTGACCTAGCCTCAAAATGTCTTTAGAAAATATTACTTTTACAAAGTATGTATGCAATTTTTTAAAAAAATATATTGTTAAGATGTTTCTTTAATGAGAAACTGCGTACAGAATTTATACTGTATGTTACTATCATTATATATCTAATAGGACAAGTGCACAGAAATGGAAAATGGAATTTTTCTGTAAGCTGACAAAAAAGCGTGTATGTTTCCAGGTATAAAGTATTTAACTGTATTAATCTGCAGCTGTATAATTGTATTGCCAAGGCTAACAGGCAGTCTTACAGTCATTGATAATTAGTCTTGCAATTTAATTCTAAATCTCTGTGTTTACTATTCCATTTTCTCTATTATTGAATGTTATATTTCCTTCTTAGAACAGTCCCTATGTAAGTAATATTTTTCATATAAATACTATACGCTGGAGTATAAAGAATAACATCCCATAGAATCATAAGATGCTAAGGACAGGATTTATCTCACCTTCCTTTAGTTGACCAAAAATTTAATACTTGGTACAAGCTAGATAGCTGGACTCTCTTTATATTCAGTGGAGAGAAATGGGCACCCTCAGAGACTGATTTGTCCTGCTTGTGTCAGACATCTGGCTTAAGTTGGGACAAATCACTATTTGGAGTTGTCTGTTTTTCTCTGCTGACTGCAAAGAGACCATAGGTGATTATTTTAGGCTATTCACCTTTCAGACAGCGAAGGTTAGTTGAGATGAATCCTATCTGTAATTGTGGAAACCCAGATGGCAGGGGATAAAAAAAAAAAAAAAAAAAAAAAAAAAAAAAAAGAGAAACAGAACAACAACAGCTAAAATAAATGTTCCATGTTTCTTGCATTTATTCAGAAATGAGAAGGCAGACGCTGCATTTAAAACCAGTACATAATGTTCTGTGCTAATCATGTAAAAGCCACAGCAAAGAAAACAGCATTCTCCATGTGTGTGGATGTGTGTAGAGGGACTAAGCAGTTTAACACATGCTTATGCTTCCAAAATATATTTTGGATTGGACCCAAATTAAATTTAGTCAGTCCCAAGCACCTGTTTAAGGCTGTGATGACACTGCCATATGGTGGGTCAGTCACTGCACGCATGCAACATGATCAGCCTTATTTGGTCAGCTCAAGCAATAATAATACAGACACCTATCCAGGACCTAAAGCATGCTTTTGGTGCATAACATCCATAGGAATCAAGGCTATGTTTATCCATGGTAACTAGCCTACAGCTATCTTAGGCTACCTGCCCATGATAAAGCCAGGTCTTGAACTATGGGAATACCTAAGGTTGCCTCATACTGCCACAAATCTCGGAAACATGGGGTGCAAAAAACATACCCCTCCATCCTCACCTCCACCTTTATCCTTATGTACCACTCTACCAATACTTACAATGTGGTACTCAGTGTAATCTCTTTTGTTCAAAAAAAGCATAAATAGAAGAAAAAGTACATCATGATTTTGGGCTTTGGGTTTTCTTTGTACTATTTTGGGTCTTTTAACAAGCACAAAGGAACCTCAGTGTGATGTCACACACCCACCGTGGATGGCTATGTCAGGCACTATATAGCATTTTCATATAGCATTATATGAAAAAAAAGATCAAAGCACTTGGCCTTTACAGTAAAAGCCAAGGTTCAACAATAATTTAAGAAAAATACGATCATTAACAAAACTTGTTCTTCTTGGACCATAATTAAATGCAAACACAATTATAAACCTACCTAAAAATAGGGAAAGTTATTTTAAACCAGTTAATTCAGGTCTTGGAAGTCATTTGCATTTCACAAACTAAAAAAAAAAAAAAAAACAAATAAAAAAAACAAACAAACATACAAAGACAACCCTAATCTGGGGGATACGTTTATTGGTATTTTTATTAAGCTCTAAAAAAGTTATATTTCAAGGAGAAATTAAAATGTAGGAAAATACGTTTACCATATAATATTTTCATTTTTTTTTTCTTGAAAATATAGGTATTAATCAAAAACATTGATTTTTTTTTTTTTTTTTTTTTTTTGTGCATGAAGAAAAACATTTAAAACTAGATTTTTGAAATAGGAATTCAACCTGTGAAATGCTTAGTTATTTCTATCTGCTATGAATGGATCCAAATGACTGTGTATAACACTCGATACCCTGTTGCTCTAGATTCATCTGATTTTTGCATTGGCTGCTGTGTTTGAATGTGATATTGCTATGACTTATATTGCCAGCATTTCACTGGTATTTTCTCTGTTAATTTTAGTTAAGCAGTTCCTTTAAAATCAAGGGAAGATTTGCATTCACTCTTTCCATCTTCAGTCTTTAAAGTGGATAGTTACCTCTCAAACATCTCAGTTTAGGTTTCCCTTTCTTTCACCAGAGGGTAGAAATCCTCATTGCTTTTTCTTGTTTGCTAAGTGTGATAAATGATTAAGTCCCAAATAGGATTTTTGTGATTTATTAAG
>NC_048926.1:7562011-7575122 GCF_011077185.1 Oxyura jamaicensis | reverse complement strand
GAGCTTATATTTCATCATGCGGCCCTAGCATTGTTCCATACTGACACGAATCAAATAAACACATTTCACACTAAGGAACAGGAATTTTTGGGTGTCATTCATAAGGCTAAACGCACACATTTCAATGTGAACTAGCCATCTGTGCTCTCTTGTGGTCTATGGACAGAAAGAGAAACTCTTTGGTCATAGCTCATCTCATCTTGAAGTAATTGCTTAAAATTTCTCAGATGAACCATACCCTAAAATTGCCTATTTCTCCACTTGAATCTAAAAGATTCTAGGGAGATTGGGTCAGTGTTTGTTTATCAGTTTCAGACAACTATAATTACACACAGTGAATCCTACTTCTTATTGTCTCAGCCACTGCACTCCAAGGTGACTGCTCACTTTTTCCATCTGGGTTTTGGCTGTGCCAGTCATCAGAAGTGACTGAAACTTGCTCTGCTTTTGTTGTTTGTGTTTAACACCACATCGATAAATAGACACAGGTTTATGGTTTAAGAAAACCTAATAGTTTCAACAGGTTTGTTTGGGCTCAGATTGACTCCATAGCCCAAACCTAAAAGTCTAAGAAGAAAAAAAAAAAAATAAACTTTTAAATAAACCAGGTTTACTGGTAAATCTGTTCCTCCTGATGTGACATTATCTACGCTATCTAATAGTGCTGTGTGAAATAAATGTAGCTGTATAAGCAAAACAGCTGGTGTTAAGCACTTGATGGCCACGCCATAGCCATTTCATGAGTATTTACTTGGGACTAGCTGTAGTCTGGACCCACAGACTGCAGTCCCATTAACAGACATAAGGCATTGAAGAACTCCTGCAATATATCTTACGGTTTAATTTAATCTAAAAAGAATAGAGTTTGCACACTCCAGGACTGCCACATAATGCAAACCAAGGCATGGTAAATTAAGACAATTGGGAAATTTGCTTCAGAAGCACACTTCTAGTCTAAAGTAAAGCACTGATGTAGATGCTTCCACTAATAAGTGTGATTAGGGTTTATTATCATACAAGCTGTATGCAGTTACCTGCAGTCAAGAAGACATATTTTACAGATGTAATATAACAATGTAAGGGCCATAACCTTGATGGTGAAATGTTTTCTTATTAATTTCTTTGTCCATAGTAAAAAATATATTTATGTAATCTGGATTGTTTTTCCCTTGAAGTTATATTATTTCATTGTCAGGAAACAAAGAATCTTTTTTTTTTCTTAAGAAATCTGATTACATGTTATAGCTATTGACTTTTTTTTAATCATTTTTATTTTTATTTTTATTTTTAAAGAAGATGCTCATTAAGATCTTTTGTCTTCAAAACAAATATGTTTTTCTATGCCATAGAGCAACCAAATTCTAATTGCTGGCTTCATTATACAGAAAAGTAGAAGTGTAACAATCAAGAGCCTTATTACACATACATAATTGAGTTTCATTGCAACTTATGAAAACATAAACTGTCTTAAACACACTTGCAGAAAATGTCGCATCATCAAATCAACACTTTTATTATACAAAAGTAATTGTGTTTAAAGACACCAAACATATGTTACACATACAGGGCAAAAACAAACAAACAAACAAAAAACCACCACCAACAAAAAACCTCTAATATGATTCACATGTCCCAGCAGTTTTTGGATCTTCCAGAGTTCTTTAAGAGTTCTTTAAGAGATCTTTACTTTAAAAAAAAAAAAAAAAAATTAATATCATCTAAAACTAAGGCCAGTGGAAGTAACAGCAATTAAGCATGCTTCAATTGTTTGTGGACAAAGCCATTTGAACAAGGTCTCATTTGGTACAGAAGATAGGTTTAATTCAGAAATCTATGAGGTAGACATCTGCAGCTGGATTTTGGTATCAGCTTGCAGTTTGATTTTGGACACATTTGGGGTTTACCTTGCAGAATTCCTGAGAGGAACAAGTAAGAAGTCGTTTTCAAGACTGTTTTTCTTCTTAGCATGTTTCTTCACTACAACAAAGTGATTTACATGGGAATGGGCTTTCAAGTATACAATAGCTCCAGCTGATAATAAAGGGAACAACACAACACCCCAATTTCTTATGAGTAGAATAAAAGAATAATTTATCTTATTTTACTAAAAGAGAGAAGTCTCAGAGTGGTAGTCTTTCTTGTACATATGACATGTGGATTGGATATTTTTTTCTACCTGGGGATCACCTTAATTCTCAAGTGAAAATCAAGTCTTGTCTTGTCTTTAGAAACACTTCATTATCCAGGAGTTGGACTTGATGATCCTTAAGGGTCCTTTCCAACTCTGGGTATTTTATGATTCTATGATTCTATGATCTATGATATGGTAATGATATGATATAACACATAACAGTATATAAAGTTTAGAAATCCTGTCTGTGACAATGACGGGAGTTTCTCAGACAGAAGTTTTAAGATTACATGGACTCATAGAATCACAGAATAGTTTGAGTTGGAAGAGATTTTAAAGATCAACTAGTTCCATCCCCCCCCCCCCCCCCCCCTCCCCGCAATGGACAGGGACACCTTCCACTAGACCAGGTTGTCTAAAGCCCCATCCAACCTGGCCTCCAGCATCCAACAGGCTGTTGTCCTTTGGCAAGCAAGGATCTCTGTAACACATACAAACTTTCATTAAAACTACTTCTGAACTAATCTGAATTTTCTGTCTTCTTTTTCTTTCTAACAGAAGTATTTAGCAGATAAAACAAATCTAAAACCCTACCATAATACCTAACATTCTAAGGCAAAATAAGAGGTAATGTGAGATATGAAAGGATGTTTCTTCATATGTTTCTTGAAGAACCTAGTACAGAAGCTATAATTTCTTCTTATACTTTCACCTATGAAGTAGCACAATGGAGGAAAAAAACAAACAAACAACTATTTTGAAAGAAACTCTAGTCCAAATTTACATCTTCATATAGACTAATGATCCTTATGAGTCCTTTCCAACTTGGGATATTCTATGATTCTATGAATAAGGGAGCCATATACCCATGTTCTCCAGAGTTTCATCATTTTCTCTACATTAAATGTATATAGATATATATGTACTTGTAATATCATCTTCCTTTTCCCACTGTGCCACATCTTGCTCTTTGGATTAAGCTAATCTAATTCTCATATTTTAAATGACCTCTTAGAGAAACATTTAAAAATTCATGTTGATATTTAGATTTCACCAGTTGCTCTGAGTTTAATTATCATTATTAGTGACATTCAATTCTAATGCAAATAATATTTTAGGCCGCTAGCCTTGCTTGGGATGACACTGTATTATAAATAAACACATAGGAAAGATCAATTCTCTAAAAAGAAGAGTCTAAACTCTTAGGAGGATATAATAAATTGGGATGAATGGACTTAGGAAATAGTTCATTATAAACCCATAGCAGGAAACAGATTTCCTGGTTCCTAGTTCAGAGCCTTATCTGAGGGATGACATTTCTAATTCAATCTCATCTCAATTAATCTAATCATTGGGTAGTAAGTTCCATATTACACCCTTTTCTGATCCTTAGCAATAAGTAATTAGTTCAGTATAAGCATCTGACTTTTTTTTTTTTTTTTTTTTTTTTTTTTTCTTGACTATTAATAAAGAATTGTGCAGCTATTTAATCCAGTCTGTAGCACCTTGACTGACTTTCCCTACAAATAAATGGTGAGAGCAGGAAATAACAGAAAACTTTTTTTTTTTTTTTTTTTTTTTTTTTTTTTTTCTCTCCTTGGGATTCATAGACTCTCCTTTGCCTTATCCATCAACTCTTTTGCTAGTATTTGTAATGTGCCCTAATGTGACATCTTTGCTTGGTTCCACATGTTTTATACATCAGTTCCTCTAACATTCAAGTAGACTTTATAGAGATCTATTCAGAGACTGATATATGTGCACTATTAATTGTATATATTATATATAGTATATGAAGTCAGTGGGAGAAAGAGAGAATCTGATTACTCTAGGGCAACGTCTCCTTTCAACCAATAATAATTTAACATCTCTATTAACTACCTTTTGATGTTCTCTGTAGAGGGTACATACTGTTTTATATACAGGATGCATAATAAATTCCTATGAGATTATGCTGCAATTGAGTAGAAAGTCTATAATGCATAAGTGATGGAGCTGCAAAGCAACTAGGAAGGATTTTCCTTTCAAAATAAGGTCACATATATATATCTCATAGGGCAAGATGATGGGTGCTGAGGAACAAGAGGCACTGAGTTGCACTTGCTGACTTGCACAGAGTTAGCTTGGAGTGCTAAAGCTTTCTTTATATTCGATGCTGCTGAACCCCAAACCAGGGATTTGGGGTGACTGTCCTCAGAACAGAGAAAACAGAGGATGTGCCTAATCTCAGCTATCATTAGCTAAACAAGGCATCTCTTCTCAGGTAGGCTCTCTCTCTTAGGTGAGATACTTTGACTGTGAAAGGTGCCCACTTGCGCTACATGTGCTTTTCCCCTGATGCCAGAAGGAGCCTAGGGGAGCCTTGCACAGACTAGACACCAGTGTCTTGCAGGCAGTAAATTGGCAGTGGAGCATCCAGTTCAGTGTCTGAAAGCAAGATACTCTATATCCCAGCTGTATCTCCAGTCTTCTGAGACTTCAGAATATATTTTTACTTATTCTGGCAGAGAAACTGTATGCTGTAATAGTTATCAGACCTGCCTCATAAGAAGGGAGCTATATACCAATCTGTGTTGGCATCTGACAAACCAGGAATATGAAATTTATCAAATCCAGAATGGCAATGCATTATATAATCAATGCCTGGAGCTTCCACTTGGTGTTACAGATCCTATCCTGGACCAGCCTGAAGTTCTGTTGAACTGATAATTGTCTAGAGTAAATATTGCTTTGGAAAAATCAATGTTTTTCATGTGAGTAATTTACTGCAGGCAATGCATACCATCTCAAATGGCTTATGATACACTGAAGATCTTTGCCTACCTTCCATCAGTTTGAAAAATCTTGTTTAAATACTTGCATTGTTTAAAGTTGGAAATATGGTCACAAAATATGTCTTCATGTAGTAACTACATATTGGAAAAAATAATAATAATAATAAAAAATCTGATATTCTTAGATATATCAATAAAAGCTATGTAACTTTATTCATAGAATCCTGAAATTGTCAGTTAGAAATAAGGCTCAGAGAATTGACATTTTATTATTATTATTATTTATTTATTTTTAATTCAAGGTTAATTTTCCAAAGAGGCATCAGTTTGTTAAAACTAAACTTGTCTATTAAAAAGGGTTAATTCCAAACAGAGAACCCTCCCACTTTGAAAACTGAAATGGAGGAATATGCATAACTGCCAAAACATGGTATTTAACTTTTCAAACCAAGAGCAAAAAATGCTAAAACTAAGCAAAACAAAAAATTCAAGTCAAAGGAGCTGGTTTAAGTGGTTTGCATTTCAGGATATAAGTTAATGCATTAAAATGTGTTTTAAAAATGAACTGAAAAAGAATTGAAACTGAAAGACAAACTCGGATTCATTTTTTTTTTCTTTTTTCTTTTTTCTTTTCTGAGCATCAATTAAAAAAATAAAAAATCCTGTTTTCCTTGTCTTGGATAAGATCCCTTTCTGGGATCAATCAAAGTTGTCACAGGTTAAAAAATATATACACTTGTGGCTTTTTTTTCAGTGAAAGCCACTGCCACATACCATATTCCACATGGCATTTGTGTCTGATGTCTATGTATTTACCAAAGAAAGCATGTATGTCTGCAACTTCATTTGTCCACAGTTAGGCATAATATGTACAATATACATACACTGATGTGCACTTGTGAGAACAAAAGACAGTATGTAGGAATTCATATGTGTGTAGGGACCCTGAAAACACTCTGATTTTCTCTTATTCACAGAAATCTGTAAAGATTTACATCTCTAAAATGAAGCAAAGTGAGTGAGTGAATGAGTGAAGTCTCTTTCAACAATCCCCTCTCTGTAAAACTGAGCATGAGATCCAACATGCACTTGTTTTCCTACAAATATTTCTATTTCCTCCCAGAGAATCTGCCTCACACAAATTAGATGTGAGGTTATATAGTTTTTTGTTTGTTTGTTTTCTCCCAAATAGTAGTTAAAAAATAAAGTATCTAAAAATGAGAAAATTCCCAAAGCACGTGGTTGAATGAGAGATCCCTATCTCTCTGTGTTCCTCTCATCTAAATTGCAGGAGCGGGGTAGTTCTGTTTCTGACCTAACCAAAGAAGTTGTGAGCTTCTGATTCAGAGACCCTGATTCATTCACAGTCTTGGGGTGGATCCATCCTCACCATTTGCTTAAGGCAAGCAAAGAAACACACAAGGGCTTTCAATTCTCATATAAGATTTAGCTGGACACATAGTAGAGCCACATATATTTTTAAAAAAGAAATCTCAGTGTGAGGCAGCTTAAAAAACAGTGTGTCAGCAAACCTGTTTCTTTGCAAGATGAGTCTTTCAAGCAGGATGCAAACCTTCAGTTCTGCAACTGTTTGTGGTTCGTTGGGTTTCAACAAAATACACTGTTATATCATGATCCTCAGGAAAGTCTCTTTCTGATCTTTCTTGGTCTGGGTTGTGTTGTTATTCCCAGCTCATCTCCAGAGCCTGCCTCTTTCAAGGCTTCCTCTAAACAGTTTTCTATCAATGCCAGACTGTTCTCTAGAAGCTTCTCCAGATGAATACACTCAATGAGATTGCAGGAATAAGTTATTTACCCTCTATGTACAACTATAACTGCTGTTACAAAGCAAACAGGAGTTTTTCTCCCTGTTGTCTAGTTTTCTCTTAAGAGATGTGGAGCCTTTGGACACTGCAAGCTGATGTGCCACTCATCAAATTGAACATATCTCATTGAAAATTCAAATAACAACAAATAAATGACACCAGTGAGAAAAACAGTTTCCAGTAAGTGTAAACAACACTAAAGAAAAACACATTTCAAAACTGAAAGGGAAAAGATATTAAAAAAAAAACATGGGGCAAAAAGAAGCTGAAGAAGTATAAATCTCTAGATTAATAAAACGCAAGTTTTCCTTCACTAAATTATTACTATATATATATTATAGCTTTAATGCTAGTGTACCTGATTCTGTACTCATTTTGACTAGTAGACTACCTTGTGGACAAGAGCATTTAAAAACATAAAACCAGTGTAATACAAAGGACAGCTGGCTCAGCAGTGCAAGACGAATGCAAGCATAGCTTCTCACTTCTTGTTGCCTCATGTTATGTGCTCAGTTCGTCACCTTGCTGACTCAGATGTTTTTTTCCTCTGTGTGTATGTGTCTGTGGGTGTGTGTGTTTGTCTGCACAAGGGTATGAGAAAGCACGGATGTGGTGCACTTGTATGTAATGTGATGTGACTACTGGTTTGGAGTCTTTGACATCAGAGGAGCAAAGAAAAGGAAAAACAGAGAAGACAGACATTGCTCAGTCACAAACTGAGCTCTGGCTTTACAATGCAACACGACTAAGTCACCCAACCTTGAACATACACCTCCCCCCATCCCCCCAACCACCACCTCTCCAAACTCCTCCTGCAGGTAAGGACACTGCTCTAGAGTGGCATTCACCTGATAAAAGTGTTTACATTTATGGAGACTGACTGGCTGGGAGGAAGGTAATGAAATGTGATATTTCACATAACGGTGCAGTGCAGAAATCATGCACAGTGACTGTCAAGTGTCAACATTCAGTGAATAAGACCAACTTGAAAAGGAAGATGAAGTCAGTAAATTATTTTTGCACTGTACTGAATATCCAGACAGAGACTGGCCTCATCATGGACTCAGATCTCCAGTCTCATTTCACAGAGATCCCAGTGTTGCCATTGCTTGCCCTTAGCTTTTCAAAGCTCTCTATTTTAAAGGCTCAGACAACAAAACCCACTGTGAGTAAATACTGACACACTATTAACCCATAATCAAGGATAGGCTGTAAGCAACAGTTTAAATAACACATTCATTTTCTCTTTGTATTCTGTTCTTTTCTATTCTCTTGTGAAATGCATAAAAGTTTTATGTAGATTTTGGACTTTGATAATGTCTTTTTTCTTTCTAGTCTTTACCTTAAAATACCTGACTTTGAGCAAGTTGCTCTCCTGCTTCTCAGTCTTTTAAAAGAATGAATGATGAAAAGGTCCTCTGCAAAGGAAGTTTGGTATTAACTATGGTGGAGTAAAGACTGGAAGATTCAAGTGCATGTGTTGCTAAAATATACTTGGGGATTCTCCTAGATGTCACATATTCCTTTACAGGAGTTGCTGGATAGCCATTATGAACTCATGCTTCAAATCATGAGATGTGGTTGTTATGATTATTTGGAGGAAAACAAGAACATGAACAATTCCCTGAAGTAGAATTGTGCAGGCTCTTTCACTGCCTGGTGCTTTCTTTTATTCCTTTTCTGGTTCAATTTTCCTGTCTCCTACCAATCAGAATACCTTCTATTCTTTCTGAGGATGACTTTTTTCCTTTTACACAGATGTGTCTTGCTGTTTTCCTCCGTGATTTTCTTTTTAACTTTTTTTTTTTTTTCTCCCCCACGACCCACTCCCCCTTTTGAGTACTTACAGTTAAATCTGCCTCACTTCAGCTTCTCTCACACATCTAGCTTCTCTTCTGCTACTACTCAGGTTGCACCTGCTTTCTTCCTCTTTTTCTATCATATTTTGACCCTTTGATGCCTGGTACCCTCTCAGGTGTTAGCTTCCGCAGCCATCACCCTCACTTTTTGCCTCCAGGATTATTTTTTGCAACATCTGCTTTTATTGATGGTCTCTCTTCTACTGCTGCTGTTTTCTTTTCTGTTTCAGAGTGAGTAGTGAATCTCACCTGAGCCCTGAGGGTTTCTTGTGCACACCTGGGGATGCAGTTTAGTCACTGACATTTTCCCTGCTAAGAGTTGTCACTGTGATTGCTTGTATGTGGCATTTCTTCAGCATGAGAAAACATGCCCTACCAAGAAACATTTGCTTTTGACCTTCTCTGCTTATTATGTGTCCATAGTACCTTCCTAGAATTATAGAATCATTTAAGTTGGAAAAGACCCTTAAGATCATCAAGTTCAACCATTACCTAACACTGCCAAATACACCATTGAACCATGTCCCTAAGCATTACATGCACATATCCCTCAAATACCTCCAGGGATGGCAACTCCACCACCTTCCTGGCCAGCCTGTCCCAATGTCTAATCACCCTTTCTGTGAAGAAATGTCTGAGACACTGCTCAAATACCAAGAGTGGACTGATAGACGATGATTGATAGTTTTCACTTTGCTTGCATGATGCATGCAGCTCCCCTCATTCACTGCCTATTTAGGTAAGATGCTTTTTACATTTTAACAATTCAGCAGAGACTAAAGTTGGGCTCAGGCCACTGCCAAGCTTGCTACAAAAAATGTCTTTATTTTGAATTGCCATAGGTTCTTTACTGTATCTTACTGCTCCCTCACAATACCAGAGAAGAGTCTAAATCTATCAGCCTTGTTCTATTTTGAAAGGATGTCTAATGATTTTTAGAAAAAACAAGTTTAAAAAGATGAGAAAAGCTATAGCAAACATTTGGAGATCATAAAGGGAACAGTATAGACACATAGTGTCATAGCACAGTTATTCATGATCTAGCGGGAATAGTAGGAGAGAGAGAAATGTTTTAGCTCTTCAGTTTAAGATGTGCAAGACTTTACCAATATCCAAGGTTAGCAGAATAAGAGGTAGATTTTCACTTGTTTATGTAGACCAAAGATGTCTGAGGAAAAATAAAAAATAAAAAAGCCCACAGCACTGATCATGTGCAAATGTGTAATTATTCTGACACTTAGTGATTACTGCTATGCAGTCTTTTGGAAAGGCTGCATCCCTTAACAGGGAATAGCATACTAGCACTGTTAAAGTAAAGCCTTCTGACATGTGCTTTTGCAGAAATGTTTGAATAAACAAACATTATAATATTTGGAACTGCTGTATTCAGTCTTAATATGCATCTCAGTTACATATATTATCTTGACAGGCCTGAGCAAATGCACAAAAGGTGACTTTTTTGTTGTTGTTGTTGTTTTCTTTTCTTTTCTTGAGGCTGGCATTGCAGCTACATGTATCTATGCCAGCTCAGTGGCTAACAGATCAGTTGAAGACCTCATTGCTTCCTTAATCCTGATTTTCACCCCCCACCCATTCAACTGTACAAGCATGTCTGGGTGGCCATCCTTTAGTGCAGGAATTAAAAAAAAAAAAAAAAAAAAAAAAAAAAAAAAAAAAAAAAAAAAAAAGAAATCTTTCTCTGAACATTGCCATTAGTATGAGGCAAATATAATCAGGCTACAAAATACTGAGCAAAGCAGTTAGAAGAGCAACAACAACAACAAAAAGATATTGGCACCATCTTCTATAGAAAACCTAGTTGTCCTGGTTTCTGGTAGGACAGAGTTAATTTTCCTCCTAGTAGCTGGTAGGGTGCTATGTTTTAGATTAGGATGAGAAGAGTGTTGATAACGTGCTGATGTTTTACTTGTTGCAGAGCAGTGCTTACACTAAGCCAACGACTTTTCAGCTTCTCACTCTGTCCTGCCAGCAGACAGGCTGGGCTGCAGCAGGAACTGGGAGGGGACAGACCCAGGACAGCTGACCCAAACTGGCCAAAGGGGTATTCCATACCATCTGACATCATGCTAAATAATATATAGGGGTGGG
Organism: Oxyura jamaicensis; assembly: GCF_011077185.1. NCBI lineage: Eukaryota > Metazoa > Chordata > Aves > Anseriformes > Anatidae > Oxyura > Oxyura jamaicensis. The sequence continues at coordinate 7,564,423 of NC_048926.1, read as the reverse complement.
AGGGCCGTCTGCTGTGGGATAGGCTGGGCATCGGTCAGCAGGTGTTGAGAAATTGCATTGTGTATCACTTGTTTCATATGCATTATTATTAGTAGTACTATTATTATTATTACCTTGTCCTAAAAACTGTCTCTATCTCAACCCACAGGGCTCATTTGCCTGTTTCTCTCCCCCATCCCAGAGAGGGAGGGAGGAGGGTGAGTGAATGGCTGTGTGGTGCTTGGCTGCTGGCCGGATTAAACCACAACACTAGTTTAAATCAAAACAGTACAGCCACAATTTCACTAAAATTTCTCTTAAACACTTCACTGTATATGCAGATATCAGATACTGGTTTTCTGGATATGAACCTGGAAGAACACTTGGGTCTTCTTTGGGTCTTCTTGCAGTGCAATTAATTCAATTATTTTCATTTGCTATTGCTTTTTTTTTTTTTTTCTTTAATGCAATCAAGTCCAAGATTCAGCAGTTCTCAGGTTTGTAGGGCCGCAATGAAGAAGAGAAGCTAGCTACAACATACTGTTTAAAAGCATCTACTTTCCCTAACTAAATGGCATTTTGTTACTACGAAGAGAAAGAAGAAATTATTATTATTATTATTATTATTATTATTTATTTTTATTTTTTTACCTCCTGGGGTGCTGCCTTGCATTTAAAATATTATCTTGATTAACAGCTCACCTCTGCCACATACACACCCATGTCTTCATGGCAGCTTTACTCCCAGGTTCCACCTTTAAATGCTTACTTGAAACAGAGCTTCTGAGTGACCTGTGAACCACATAGAAAGTCTCAGAAACCCTGGGGCAAAAGGGTTAACTACAGATGACAAAGTGCAACCGTCAGTGCTATAACTAACCCTTCATGCCATTTTTCTAATAGGCTTTTGCACTTTCAAATTGCTCCATTCTCAACCTGAAAGAAACAGCTACTGATCCTGGGGCAAGAGCAAGTCAAAAATAAATGACGGCTTGATTTAGCTGGGATGGCCTGTCACATAGAGTGGTGATTTGTTGCTTTCTGCAGTTGTTTAGTATACTGTAGCCCAGCCAGGTACAGTCATTTGTGTGGAATGGGCTGGCAGTATTTTTTTTCCCTTCTGAGGAAGCTCTTCTGAAAGGTTTCTGAGTTTGCAATCTGTATTTATAGCACCCAGTGCAGTGGTACAAATACTGGCCTTTCCACCTGGTGGGACCTCTGTGCCACAGGTTTTAAGACACACAAAGGCCTTCGTGTTACCTGTTCTATGACAGGCACTGGGGCATGGCAGAGCATTCTCATGTGGTCCCATCCTCACCTTCTTACCAAGTTGTAAAATGATTTGTTCATGACCCCTGTGTGCATTCAGCTTTCTTTTGCTCTACATCATTTTCTGCCAGTCCTCCAACCCCAGCAGCCTCATGTGGTCCAATTTGCACCTGTAGACCTGTCCACAGAAACACAGAAATAACTAGACCAGACTGAACCATGTCCATCTTGGTCAGTGTGTTGTCTCTGACAGTTTTAAGCAAAAATTCCTTAGGAGTCTCCCAGCCTCCAACACTTTTAGAAAATTTATTATCCACAAATGTGGGCTTTTAATTGATAGTCTTTGATTAATATTTTCTATAATTAGCCTAATGAGTTTTTGAAAATATGACATTTTTCTGCCTCTGTACCATCTTTCAGTGTGGCATTCCACAGCTTCATTATATGCTAGTGAAAGGATACAACCAGCTAGCATGTCCATGCCTTGCCGCCCATCTGTTACTCATCATCCAAATTCAGTGTTTGTTCTCCTTTTCTTTAACAGTCCTGAATGGAGGTGAAAAAGGGGACTATTGCAATTTCTATAAATATCTATGTACACAAGCTTTACATTAAAAATAGTTGTCTTTTTGTCACCCCAAAGCATATCGTAATTCACCACCTTAAAAATTAATATTTAGCTTTTTTTTCTATTTATTTGCCTCAGTTGTCCATGTTTGCATAGATCTCCACATTTGTAAGAGGCCCAGATTCAAGATTTGTATAGCCTTCTGTTTAAGCAGATTCAAGGAAAAATATTGAGTTTGCATTTGCAACTACAATGGGCTGAACCACATTATCAAGGGAGGGAAAAGATATTTAGGTTTTTGACTGACCTTTATAAATTCTATTAATCTTTAATGTGAGGAATGTTTTCGATCTCTGAAGGTTTCCCCTGTTTGTATGCAAGGGAAAGACATAAGTGAGTGTTACATGTTCCTTGTACACTCTTAAACACTTACATTTAGAAAAGACCTAATTGTTCATGGACACTGCAAAGTTGATTTCATCACCTATAGTTGCCAGGCTTCTAAATTAGATGCCTTAGTCATTAGATGTCAAAAGTTAACTGGGATGAAGCCAGTTTTGCATTATTATGTAAACTTGAGACCTTCTAGACGCAAT
>NC_048926.1:7547259-7561911 GCF_011077185.1 Oxyura jamaicensis | reverse complement strand
AAAAATGCTCCAAAGCCCAAGCTTATTCCTTTGATTGATTCCAATAAATATTTACAAATAAGCAGGAGAAGGGTGATAGGTGAACATGGATAGACATTAGGGCTTGCAGTATATCTAAGTGATTATGTAATTATCTTAGTCTGCATTGGGGACAGTTTTTTGACTCCAGGTTTGTACAGTTCTTGGCACACTACAGGCTTAATCCATGACTATAGTTTCTAGTCATTACCATGCTACAAATAATAATTTGTAGCAGTAGTAAACAATATATTTAAAGGCAGAAGACAAATATAACCAATAGCAGAAGTGTGCAATGGCAAAATGGCATTAGGAACCAGTCATCTGAAAAATAAATCTGTTTGAAGAGATCATATTATGATGCTCTGACTTTACTGATTAGAAATTCTATAGGCCAGAAACATAATTTTGTTTGAGCCACCAATAATAATTAGTGTTATAGAAGTCTAATTATGTGTTGCTCTTTCCTTCAGAAATTCCATTTCAATCATTCAGAAAGTCTTTGTTTATTTATTGCTAACTAGCGTAAAAACCCCAATTTATACCATGAAATTAAAAAGTGGTATTGGTAGGAGCAGCCTTCATGCTGCAACTCATATCAAGGAGTGGAAAAGAAAGAAGAAACATAGTGCTGCTGTTTGTTAATTAATAATAAGGCAGCCAAGCTTTGCAGAACACTTCACTACAGCTGAGATATGTCTTCTTTTTCTTCTCTCTCTTTCTCTCTCTCTTTTTTTTTTTTTTTTTTTTTTTTCCTTATTATCTATATTTCAGGCATTTCTAAAAGCCCCTAACTGATCTTAGGGTGCCATTGCACAGATGCAGAATTAGTGTACATCCTTGAAGAATGCCAGTGTGAATGTAGTCAAACAGAAAGAATTTGAGTCAGTGAAGCAGCTTGTCCATTAACACCCAACAGTAAAAGTGAGGAAATAAATCTAAATCTCCTTTCTTTTAGTCTAATATGCAAATCAATGGATCCCATGCCCTCCACTTATTTCAAATTTTATTTTTTATTTTATTTTATTTTTTTTGACTCAAAAAATTCCATTGTTTCTCAGAAGCTATAGTTTTATGATGGAATTAACACTTTTTAAAGGAAAGCACATCTTTATTATTGATCTACTACTTTCTTTTAAGACATTTACTGTAGTTAGTAATATTCTATTATTCAATATTAGAAAATATAAGAAGTATCTGAAGATAACAGTATAGGTCAATGTAGGTGACAGACTAGCAAAGCCAATCATCTTAAAGCCAATCATCTTTCGTCTTTTGTTTATTAAGATAATCTTATGCCACTAACAGTTACACACATTTTAAATATATATATATATTTATATTTAAGTTTTCTGGTTTGAGATGGTATTTCATTGGCAGTAAACCTCTGTTAACATCTGCAGATGTCACAAAACTTTCTTTGAAATATACTGCTTAAGTATAATTAGACAAGGTAAAATAATTCTCTGTAATAGATTAGCTACTCGTCAGTAATCTTCAAGGTAAGGCCTAAATTATAATCTGCATATCAGTTTCCTTGCCTTTTATTACCAATATAATCAATCACTACAGAAAGGTCTTGACACTGTTGTATATGAATTCTTCATCTCATAGTTGTATCGCCTTGTTCTCTAATTAACTCTCAGGATTTTAATATATTAAAAGGTATAGATTTTTATTTTGTTTTATATTTATGGATTGTTTGGTTTTCTTATTTATTTGTTCCTCTGAAAAATCTCTTTCTTCTTTGGTGGATTCTATAAATTATCAGTCAATTTCTTAGAATTAACATTCATTTGACCTGACCTTTTTTTTAAAAACTGAAAATTTTCAAGGATCTGGCCTGCTCTGATTTATTTATTCTTTTTATTTTATTTTGACTTTCAGTTCATGATCAGAAACAGAATTCCTTGATGCAAAATTTAAATAGTGATTATTCTTGAACATTTGCAGAACCAATTTTTAGCTACATACAGGCTCATTTATTTATTTATTTATTTATTTCTAAATTAAGAGTTCCAGTTTCTCTGGGGATCAGTCATTGCTGAAAAGGAGAAAGGTCTCTTCATTTATTCATAAACTTGCATTCTGTGTTCTTATTTTGTGTACTCTCTTAGAGATTTTAATATAATCTGTATTTTATACTCCTTTAAAAATATTTCAAAACAAACAAACAAAAAAAAAAAAAACACCACCACCACCAACAACAACAACCTATATGACTTGATGGTCAAATGAGGAAAACAGAGTTGTCTATGTTTCCTGTTCTGGTCAGAACAGAAAGAAATATTGACCAGCTGTACATCCCTCAAATCAGTGAATCTGTGGAGTTGCTTTTCCTCTTCCATTAACTATAAAGAAAATCTAAACTGAAAGTTCTCAGTTTGGCACCTCTATTGAATGGACGGAATAATTCTAGGACAACTGTATGACTGGCTTAATCTCCCTGTTTTCAAAGTCTGGACACGTCTCAAGCCAGACATATTCCAAGCCAGCTATACACCACCTACCCTATTCCTAAAACTGTTTTAAGGTTGTTCAAATACTTGAGATATACTTATTTGGTTTGGTCTGAGATAGCACTTTATTTTTGACTTCCTCATTGTTTTTTGGTTATGAAGCCTGCTAACTTAATCTGTTTAGTAGGTACTGCTCACATTCTTGTGAGATTTGATTTTCATCTTGCACCTCCTTTTCTGATAACTAGCCCACATGGGACAACTTTTTAACATTTCATGGGCTATGGTTTTTTTTTTTTTTTTTTTTTTTTTTTTTTTTAATTGTTTGGCAACTAACTTAAATATAGTTAAAAGTATAAGCACTGAATATCCCAATGCCAAATGTCATTTGATTTAAACATAAAAAAAAAGAAATGGCAGAGATTGAAATGACACATGACCAAAATTCTGGTTTACAAACCTCTAATTCTGCCCAGGACATCTGTATTTTTTTAGAGACTATGGGAACATTTTTCATTTTTATTTTTTAATTCTGTCCTGTGTACAATTCCAGAGGTAAATATCCACTGACTGTTACATCTATAGCAAAATTTTAAATTCATAGCTAAACAATGGAAAGCAAAGCAATACATTTCATTTGCTTAGGGAAAAAAAAAAAAAAAAAAAAAAAAATATTTTTTTTTTAATTTAACATAATTGTACTGTCCATGGGTATATTTAATCTGTATTAAAATTCTCTAACAATAATAAACATTGATTCTGAAACAGCATGTTAATATCAGAAGAAATGGTAATAGAAAGTCGAATAATTCTAAAATGGAACCTGAAAAATGAATGGACTGAATTATAAGGTGTATAAGGTGCATATGGTATCAGAGGACAGGATTTGTAAGCTCTTCTACTACCCTTCTACTTCTCTGCTATGTTCTTCTGTTATTCATTCAATGCGTTAAATAAAGCTAGAGACACTTATTTTTCCCATTTGCATACATCTTAATTTCTAGCTATCTATATTGATTTCAGCATGCTTGCTTCTCTACTGGCTTGAGCCATCTTGCAGTCATTTACATTTTCACAAAGCAAACTTTATGGCAGGTATTAACTCCTTAAATTCAATATGTTACCATTTCACTGCTGCATTTTTGAGGCAGAATCAGGCCCCAATGTAGTATAGTTACTGGCAACTAATAACTCCAGTATAGATTTGGAGATAATTTAAATATGGAACAATTTTTGATCATTACATAAACAATCTCTATCTAGGAAACATACTAACTAGAAATAGATGTTAAAAAATCAGCGAGGTCCTTGCTGGAAAATTTCTCTCTTACAAAAATGTCAAGCAAATAATGCAAGAAATGTAAGTGATATGCAAATAGTGAAATATGTCCAACACTAGGTTTGGATGCATCTTGAACAAAAAATTGTAGAGCCAAGATACAGTAAATCCAGCACCATCTACCTTACTCATTGTATACTCAGAGACATCTTAATTAACATGAGAAATGCAAAAGAATGAAAGTCATCAGCAGTGATGTTTGAGAACTATTTAAACAATGTTACACAAATGTTATCCAATGAGTTAAGACTGAAAATATTGAAAAAAATCAGTTTTTGTTTGTTTATTTGTTTGTTTGTTTGTTTTGTTCTTCATTAACCCAGCTCTTGAAATGCAGGGAGTTAAACTTTAGTCATCTGACTTCAGTGCCATAAAAAGTCATTTAGTTCATCATTATTCCTCCAGTAGTTTACTCTACACAGTTATGGAAATGCAGAAATGACTCAAATATCTTTTCTGGATGTTCCAAGGTCAGCCTGACTTTCAGTTCAGTGGACTCCTTAAAGTATTATTGTCAACTCATGAGGATGAGTCAGATAAGCTCAGTAGAGGTGGTGGCTCTACAGGAGATAGTAACTGCCTTTTCCCATTCCCCTCCCACCCTTCGTTCTACACTCAATCTGAGAAACTGAAGGAACAAGCCATGGATCAGTAAATCAGCAGAGATCAGAGATCAGTCAATCAGTCAATCTTAAGAGCAATTCAATGTTGGGTTTGTAGATGTTGTGCAAAAGGATGCATAGAAAAATCTGGGATAGGGTAGTTATTAAGGGAGATTAAAGGGTGTTATCTAGTGCTTCAGCGAGTTATAATTAAAAAAACAAAACAAAACAAAACAAAACAAAACAAAACAACAACAAAAAAAATGAGAGAGAGAAAAAGAGGGAGGAAGGGGACAGAGAGAGGGAGAGGAGGCTAATTTTTCCAGTCAATGAAGTTTCAATGATGAGAAGTATAGTTTTGCTTTGTTATTGGTTTCATTATTAATTATACAGTATTTTTTTCTACATAAAAAAAAAAAAAATCAGCTCCTTCAATCGAAATTCCCTAGTTAATGTCTTCATACATAAAACACAGATTCAATATTTTTGCTAATTGAGAGGTGTGGCAGCCCAGCAGACATGCTGAAAATGTAGGCTTCTCTGAAAACTGAGTGCCTTGTGACACATGGATAGCCCGAGTGTAAGTCCAATCTTTCCAAGTGGAAAAGGTAATTCAGCATTTGTTTCAATCATACAAACTCTGCAGGACAGTATATTTCTGTCTCTTCATCTGCAGGCACAAATATGTGAATTTTTGGTGATATACAGAAGCTCAGACTACATAACCAAATGGTCATGTGCCCTTGAAAAATCTGTTCCTCTAATGACATATTATTTTGCAATTTACCCTCACTATAACATCTCATTGTCTTCAAACAAAGATATTTAAAGCCAGAAGGCACTTTTTGATCATTCTTCCCGAAGAAACTCAAATAAATTTGAAAATTTTTGAATTCAAATGAATTTGTGTGAAAATCATGAATTGTGTGAAAATTTTCTCTCTTTTCTCTGGCCTAGATGATGCTTAGTTGTTTTTACTGTCTTTATCATCACCAAGAAACTGAATTGCAAGGCCTAGCCTCCATGATCAGCTAAAATCTGGGAGTGCTTTGTTCTTCTAGAAAATAACCCTTTTTACAATCTACAGAGAAAAACCTTATCTTGAATGAGAAACCTTTGTGATTTTCCATCCAGGTTCTATCTTCAAAGTTTGTTTCAGTTTCCAAATACCTGATGGAAGATCTTCTTTGGAGATTTCTGAATTTCCAGTCTGTGGAGTAAGACCCCAACTCATATAAAGTTTTGGAGATGATAATTTAGGACACGGACATTAACATTCTCTACACTGCAACACACCTTCATTTTTCATGAGGCATGAATAATGCTGGTCATTTCACTTTCCCCAGCAATAGCATGCAGCTGATTAACACTTGTTGACCATGCTGAAACCTTATCACCATAGCTAATTCCTCCTCTTGCATTCAAACCACATTCAAGACTCAATTAAAATCTTCTCAACATGTGCTGTATCTTACACTTATCAATGTTAATGACCAGGTCCTGAAATCTCCATTATCTCCATTTATGGTTCTTTTTGATTCCTGGAGCTGTGCTACACAGAACCTGACATAGCCAGAGCTTGTAAAGACCCTTTATGTCCTTAGATTCCAGACCTGCAAGGTCACTTCATCAAACCAAACCTCATTAAAAAGAAGGAAGAAAGGTGATTCACCATTCTGACCTCAGATATTGTAGCTGAAAAAGCCCTTTGCCATTTATATTTCAACTTTCAATGAGTATATGACTCAGTACTGGAAGGATTTGTAGCTGACACTCAATAGAAGCTGCTCTCGAATTTTGACAAATCCCATCTTGAGCTGAGAAGAGAAACAGATATTGATCCTAAGTGTACCTAATTCATCTCTGCACTTGTAATCCCAAAAGAAAATGGCTTCTATGACCAGAGGGCGTTCAATATTTTTTCCATCTTGTAAAATAAACAGCAGTTATTTTGGTGTGTCTTCATGCGTCAGGAACATTGTAAGTAAACAAAGCAGTGATTTTTTCCTTTCCTCTTTTCTGAGCAGAGTTATAAGAATTGCTGGGCCTTTTGATTGCACTAATTAAACTGTATTAAATAATTTAGATTAATGAAAGTCTGGAGGCCACAGCTACACAGCTCAGATCCGTGGCTCTTAAATGAAGCTCTCTCCTTTATCAGAGAGCTGTATTTTAGCAGCGATCATGTAATAAAATGTGACAAAATTCATTTAACCCTGATAATCTAGCCTCAGTAGCAATGTGGTGGTACTAGGAGTTGCGGGGTGCTACGAGTGACAATATGTGGAGAGATCTATTGTCAATTATATTTGTGTAAATTTGGAGAAATTTTATCAACTCCACTGCCATTGTTTAAGAAATAGACTGAGGTGAGGATCTAGCCCAGGATTTACTTATAGTTCCTTTTTTTTCTTTTCTTTTTTTTTTTTTTTTTTTTTTTCAGCATGTAATATCAGAACAATTGACTGGAAAATACTAAAGGATTAAACTTTCTGTCCTGAGAGTCACAAGACAAGGGCTGATAGGAAGCAAACGCTCTAGCTCATGAAATTTTTTTAAAACACACTCAACTAGAAGCACCTCACAGAGTAGCACATGGTGCACAAAGTACTCCTGTGATATGGGAGAAACAGTCTTTTGTGGGAAACAAGTAGGCCAGACATTTGAACTGGAGTCTCCCATCATTACTGGCATATTGCATTTTATGGGGCAGCTGGGACTCTTTCCTGAGACAGCTGATTCACTGGGTACACTGGGTTCTTGTGAAAAGTTTTCATCTCAATTAATCAGTCTTTTCTGACAGCAGTGACGACAAATACTAAAAAGTTTCCTATCAGCTCCACTGGTCACACAAGGGAGCATCTGCCTGTAAAAGGCTGGTGAGGAAGGCAGAGAATTTTATGGACAGGTACATAAAGTGCAGGCATTAAGTGCAACTCAGTAGGGTTTTTCCACTTCTGAGTAAGAAACAGTTATTTGAGGTAAAAAATGAGGAGAAAATGTAGTGTACATTTTAGATTTTTAAGGACATTGTTAACTTAGAAAAAAGAGTAACACAGATTATTTATGGTTATTGAGAATGGATGTCACACACCTAAGCACACAGATTTTCCCGTTCTAGGTCTTGTTTCAGGCAGGTTTTGTTTTTGTTGGTGGTGTATTTATTTATCTATTTATTTAATCTTAATTCAGTGTTAAGTGCTGCTAGGAGCTCAACAGCATATAGAAAGACTCTTGTTGGTGTTTGTGAGATCAAAGTATCTGCATGCATAATTAGAATAAATTATAAAATACTCTTATCTGATTGGCTATCATAGTGGTATATATTCCATACATTTAACCACATTCTTACATATTTACTCCCATCAGTTCTGGTTTCTAAGGGGGAGGAAATCTGAGTTGTGATGGGCTTCAGACAGGAAGAGAGAAAAGTGGTGTCATTATAGATTTAAAAACTTTTAATATATTGCATCTTGCCTATCAATCAGGGCAAGATTGCTGATGACAATAGAAAGGTTGGAAAAAAATAGGACTTGGTTTTCTGTGAGATCTCATAAGTAGCTGTCAGAAATATCCAGTTAATTCCTCTGCCAGAATATCACATAGCTCTGCTGAAGTTAGCAAAGCCCTCCCGCAGAACAGCTTATAAAAGATCTGGAATTAATAGTTGACAATAAACAAAGGAAACTACTCTATTTGCAGACGCATGTTTCAGGCACAGAAGAATACAGAAATAGGTGGGACTATAAAGATGACTGTTGAAAAATAAGCACCATAATGGCAGTGTGTAATGGTCAGGACATTTATGTGTTCTGATCACCAAGTGAAGCACTGTGTAATGTAACATATAGAAATGAACATTAATGCTATCATTTATTTACATTTACTTAGTCTTTTCTATGACTAACTTGCTATAAATAAATAAGTAAATAAATAAAACTGTCTGGCATGCTTGCTGAGAATTGGACATAAACATTAAAGGCAGTGCTTTTGTGCTTCCATATCACTTTTAATCTGAGGTTCTTAAAACGCTTCACTTTAATTAAGCCTTTAAACTGTTTGTTGAGGTCCATAAGAAAAAGCAGTTATGTTTGCCGACAGTCTCTGAATATAAGGAGGTTAAATCAATGACTTTATGATTCTTATTTTTAAGAAGGTGAGTAGAATCAGATGGTATTCACTCACAGGTCTGCATTAAAATTCTAGCAAAGGACATGATTAAATATATATATATATATTATTATTATTATTTATTTTATTCCTAAAGCCTGCTTCCAGATTTTTGATCCCTTAATTTCTGGGACTAACTGATTTCTTTATCACAAAATGGATGATAGAAAGGGAAAGATGAGCTGCTTCAGATCTTGCAGAATTTTCAGTTTGAACACCAACAGATTACATTTTTATTGTCAACATCTGGGAAAAATAAATAAATATACAAACAAACAAATAAATGAAATGTAAAACTTCATGAAAATAAAAGACCTGTCAAGGTTGTCTATACAAACACTGAGAAGCACACTCACAACTGCCTAGAACCACTGTACCCTAAGCACCTGACTGGTTATAATCATGCAACTACTCTGTGATGTTAAAAGCAGGAGCTTAATTTCTCCAGAGGTTAAGTCAGACTTCCTCTAATCTCAGTTAACTGTTAAAGGGATTAATCTCTCTTCACTGACTAGATATGGAGCTTAAGGCAACAATATTCCATTTTAAAAACACTCAGATGCTTCACAAATGAGAAGGATTATTCGAAGTCTAAGTTACTGTGTTTGGCTGACTCCTTCATATAATGTTTCCATCAGAAGAACTTTCTGAGAGTGTATGTATCTAACTGAAAACAAATTGAGCATTGGTCAAAGTAAGAGTACTCTCAATGGAAACTCAGTTTTATTGAGTAGAATTTAGCTGGAAAGATAACAGTAGCATTAAAAACATAGGATGATAACTTGGCTCTTCTGTTTCCAGGAGTAATTCTTAATGACCTAAGTAGAGCCAAGATTTCATTCCATGTGGTAGTGGAGACTTCCATTCGAAACAGGCCTTCATCACTGCAGATCTTCAGGCCAACTCAAGAGATCGTTAAATTGCATACCAGCATTTATTTTTTTAACTTAATTTAATTTAATTTAATACTTTATTTTATTTTATTTTATTTTATTTTATTTATTGAATAAGTCTTTCTTTCCCCTTCTTTCTACTGTTAGGTTTTGGAAAATTGCTGACCCTTTTGTTCTCTGAGTATGCTGAATACTAGATAGCATTTCTACTTAAGTGCAGTATTTTCCATGATACTACCCTTGATCAAAATTCTCTCTTATTAAGAATGTTGTTTGTTGACTGAGCTTGACTCCTCTGTTCATGCATATGCAGGGACTGCAGGGACATATCATACTTAGATACCATATGTAAATGCATATAAATTATCTTCTCATATACAGAGATACATTAATAGAGATTATTTTATTCATTGCTATCTCTTCCATATTAATAGAGAAGCATCAAGAACATTCTTTCCTGTAGTAGGAACAATAATATATTGTCGATAGAAAGATTCCTTAATAAGACGAAAAATCCATTCAATGACAGGAACAATAGATTTCATAGGAAAGTATGTGACAGGAAAGAGGCATTGCATTGTTTGGAACACCTGTGGTTAATTATCATAGCTGCATACATTAAAATCAGTTTCTGACCTCATATATCTTCATAGACTGTTTGGCGATATTAAGCGATAAAGGCTTAATAATCAAAAGTACTGAGTTAGCAAATGTTTTTTAATTTTAATAACTTCTTGTTGTAATTACCAAGTCTTGGAGTGAAATGATTTAATTAGAAAGTAATCAAGAAGTGTCTACTGTTAATTGAAAGAATTATAAAAGATCTACATTTTTAATATATTTCTTGGGTAATAAAATTAAAGTCTATGATAATTATTTTTTAAACCATGCCGATAAGAAAAGTTTGATACCAAAATTAGATATTGTGTATAATAATTCCCATAGCTGCGTTTGCCTTTGTCAGGTATAACCCAAAATAAGGGTACTTTGGACGTTCCCATTATCTGTCATTTTGCATCTTAGTGTGCTTAATGTCCATTCATGCTCACAGCTCCTACAAGAATAGCAACAGTTATCATTATTTCTATTTTCTCAACTGATAATGTGTGGTCAAAAGAATCAGGGTAAATCATGGCGATTTATAGGTTAGGTTGAAAAAAATCTATCTAATCTCCTTTTGATAGAATCCTTGATGTATAATTAAGCTATTTTTAAAAGAAATTGAGATTATTTTCTTTTTATTAAAAAAATAATAATAACTTTTCTGGAAAGGAAAAGGATACGTCTCAAATCAAAACAAATGTTCAGCTAAAACCAAAACAATCTGGATTAAGCAAAAGTCAGCAAAGTAAATAGTAGGATTTGTAGCTCGTGGTCTTCATGTTTTCATTTTTCTCTGCCAGCTGAATTATGAAAATGGATAATATTTCCCCAAATCTTCCATGGCTATGCTGAACCCCACTCAGCAAGTGGGGTGTCAAAAATGCTGAATATGTCATATGGATAAAACTATTTTTTCCTATTTGCTAATGTTTCTGTTAAACATTCTAATGCACTGATCATCCTAAATAAAACTTCTGTGGTGAGCTGCTATTCCATCTTGGGTGTCTGTTAAAGTTAATTTGTCAATGCACAAGAAACACAGGATAAAGATCTTCTAACACAGGTTTGTCAGAATAGACATGGTATGTAGGTTTTTGAAATGGTACATGTTCTTAGGTCTTAAGCTTGTGTAAAAATCTTGTACTCTAATAAATAAATGTTATTAAAAAAAATATGTTTTCCAGGAAAGGTGAAAATGACCTGCTTGCAGGAGAAATGACAGAGCTAAAGACACACAGAAATGTTTCCAACCACCGTAGTGGAAATAATTGGAGTATAGAAATATATATATATATATATATATATATATATATATATTAAAAAATGAGAGAGAAATTAACTTATTTTTCATGAGAATGTTATTACTGTTTTACACCCTTTAATTATTTCTCCTGAAAAGCGCATCTGATTAATAACAAAACCAACACCACTATTCCTGTGGTTGCTGTTTTTAATCCTGAAGGGCTTTTCAGACTGTCAACAAATGATGTCATATGACATGCATGGCGAACAGCCACTGGTAAGATGGAAAGTGACATCTGTACAGCTGAAGAAAATTCAAATGATCTGTCTGACTAACAAGATTTCAAAATCTTGAAGTGGTGATTGACAAACTGTCAGGCACTTCAGACCAGGTTCACAAATACATGTACATTTTCATTTCTAATTTACGCAGGCTGTTAATACTACTGTAAGTGCAAATATGACACTTGCATGCTGAAAGCGTACTAAGTGCTGAAAATACCCTATTTACACACTTATTTTAGTCTTGCCAATTCAACTGGCTTTTATGAACCTTTTCTTGGGTTGGTAAACCTTTAAAAATCAAACAAAAACACATTTTGTATTTCAAGAAATGTTCATCTCAACTTAAATGTAAATGATTTGCCCATACAAAATAACTGTTTTGCTTCTTTTGTGCTTTAAACAGAAGACCTTGATATAAGGCATCTATTTGGATTTAATAACTAGATGGTGATGATGTTCTCTAGGTGTTCACCAGGCCAGCAGCTTTTCCTAGCTCTTCCCCATGAGTTTCTTTTAGCTTTGATCATTACTGTTTAAACAAACACATCTTGAAAACTTAAGAGGTTACTTTTCATTTACCTGCCATCCAAATTCATTCTTCAGAGACATTCTGTCAGCAAAGGAGATATGAGCCAGTGTCTTCATTGTAAAAGAAAAAAGAAAAATCTCACTGTATAGTATATTTTATATGAAGGAGAAAAAGGGTAATTATATGTTACCTCTTTGCAAGAGGGAATATCCTGGATGGCTTCTTTTACAGACAGAAGACTATTTTACAAAAAATATAAATAAATAAATAAACAAATAAAGTAAAGTAGGGGAGTAGAGGCATTGGGGAACTTCTGAATCCTGTAGAAAAACAAAATAAGGAGCATTACATAGACTGTTCCCAACGGGGCATGGCTTTCTAAGTTACACAGAGCACCCTTATTTACTGAAATGCAGACATGTATGCATGAGAAATTCCCAGTTGCTGACATTTTGTGAGCTTTTAATAGTACCATTAGTCAATATATCAGTATGCAGCACATCATATTGACTAGAGTTGATGTTTATAGTGAAAAGCTATTGACTTATGAGATGAAAAAGTGGATATAATTCAGCTTCAGGCATTATTGCACACTGGGGGTTACTTTTTCATATACAGGGACAATAATTTGCCCTGTAAACTGAAAACTCCAGGCTTACTATATATTTTACTCTGCACTTTAACAAGACTTTTTTTGCCCTAAATGTGCTTTATATAGAAGCTGGAACTTCAGCAATACTATATCCTCTGTTATCGTAACTGATACTAAAATATAAACAAACACACACAATACCTTGAGTGACTCACTAATATTTCTTAATATTCTTAACTTTACAAAAGGGGAATAATGCATTCAGACATAGATGTAAAAGGATACCTCCTACCTATCTATCATATTTTACCACATTGCCAGCAGTCAACCTTATGGCACTCTATGTGTAACTTAAAGGAGGCTGTAGAGAGGTGGCGGTTGGTCTGTTCTCCCACACGCCTGGTGACAGGACGAGGGGGAATGGGCTAAAGTTGCACCAGGGGAGGCTTAGGTTGGATATTAGAAAGAACTTATTTACCAAAAGGGTTGTTAGGCTTTGGAATAGGCTGCCCAGGGGAGTGGTTGAGTCACCATTCCTGGACGTCTTTAAAAGACATTTAGATGCAGAGCTTAGGGATATGGTTTAGTGGAGGACTTGTTAGTGTTAGGTCAGAGGTTGGACTTGGTGATCTTGGAGGTCTCTTCCAACAGAATCACAGAATCACAGAATCACCTAGACGATTCTGTGATTCTGTGAAGTCAGGATTTTAAATCCTAAATTGACTGTTACTTACTTACTTAGATATCCTTAGTATGGGATTAGGATCCTTGGTGTAAGATTTATCTCAGATGACTTTGCTTGTTCCAAGCAGGTTCTACAGAGAGATTGTGTAGTCCTCATCCTCAAAAAAAAAAAAAAAAAAGTCAGAATTAATTTGTCAATAGCAGAAATGAGTCTGTAGCAAAACAAATGCTATCCACTTCTAATCACAGGAATGGCACAACAGACAGTATTCATTACCCACCTGTCAAATCTTAGTGTGAAAAAAGCCAAAAAGCTATAATAGATCAAGAATAATATAACAACAACAGTAACAATAAAAATAAAAACAAGAGCAGCAAAAAAAAAAAAAGAAAAACAGCAAAAAAATAAAAATAAAAAAAAATAAAAATCATGTCCTAAAATTTGTGACATAAATAAATGAGTGCTTTCTTCTGTCAATTCACATTAAGATACATTATATAAGACATAATATCCTAACACAACATGACATCCTGCTTTTACTTCATAAATTATAATTTAGGACTGGAGATTTTTTTCACCCTTTGGACAGTTACTAGCCATAGTATAATATTTTCAGGGATTTTCCTCAGAGATTTTCACTTTTTGGTTAGTTACTTACTATAACATAATATGACAATGGATTTTCCTCAGGTTTCTTGGTAAGATAGTCAGTTACCTATGTCCTAGGAGAAGCAGCATATCTTTCTTTCCTCTTTGCTATTTTTGGTAGCATTCATCCCCAAAATGATGCTGTGTAACAGGATTAAATCTTTCCTATCACAGTTTGACAGCCCAGTGCCAAATTCTTCTTACAGGTAGGAGTGTCTTTTGGAACAGAGTGTAAGTTGGGCTGGTTTAGAGAGCTCAGGTAAACCAGCTTTTCCTCTTGAGTTCTAGTGTTGATTTAATTCTAGACAACTTCCTTCTTCCACTGCTTGTTTGGCCCTTGATTAGCAGTGACAGTATTGTAGAGTGAGCTAAGACAGTGTTATATTAGCCCTATAGGATATGATTTAGCTCTGGATTCCCTCACTTAAAGGTAGGTGTCTGCACTGAAGATGTCACATGTGAGCTGTGTATCTGAGATCTCAGTATATTCAAAAAGTATTATGGTCAATATGAACATCTCACCCTAAAATAGACAGCCCCATTTTATTTTATTTTATTTTATTTTATTTTATTTTATTTTATTTTAT
>NC_048926.1:7531127-7547249 GCF_011077185.1 Oxyura jamaicensis | reverse complement strand
TTATTTTATTTTATTTTATTTTATTTTATTATTTTATTTTATTTTATTTTATTTTATTTTATTTTTGACAAGTGGCTTTCTACATTTTTCAGTACATTGACCGACTTTCCATTGTCTGCTGTATGAATTAGCATAATGTTATTCTGCTATGTAGGTTTCTGATTTTGGAGCTGAATTTCACCTTTACTACTTGATATAGTTTTCTAGGTATTTAAATGTAATTTGAGATGTTCTAGAGTATCTAAAAGATATGTATGGCGTTAGAAGATGTGATGCAGTCTATAGGAGGGCAAAATCCTTCTTTGGGGTCACAAAGAGGGACAGCCAAGGGCACCTCAATTGATACCATGTAAATATGTCTAGGAAAATTTACTTTATTCGTAGTGTTTGATTTATGACAATCATTAAAGATATTCACATACTGAGAAATTAAAATGGACCAAGAACATTTCTGGTCATTGAGGTTAAGCAGGAAAATATATTTGGGTCTACAATGGTGAATTCTTTAAGCTTCCGAAAAGGGTGAATACATCTGGAGTAATTATTGTCAATGGGTAGTTTTATCTCCTAAAATGCTGTCACATATTGCAATTATGGTAGCTGTTATATTACAAAACTAGGCCAGAGACCACGCTAATAGATCATTAATATCATCAGAGATACTGAAGAGTCCTTCTGGACATTATTTCACTTAACAGTCATAGACAAAATTCCCAGGAATCCAGCCACATGGGAAGGCATTAATCGATAAACATTCCCTGTTTAGACACTAGAAATGGTAAAAAATAAATGGTAAAGATTCTCATATTCTAGTCTCCCCACTCTTATCTGCACATGATATATCCAAAATCATTTCAGCCCCTTTAGATGACATAATTCCAGAGGGTGTCAGATTCTACAACATTTTTTTTTTTTTTTTTTTTTTTTTTTGCTATTTCTCTTGAAGTAATTGCAATTTGGTTCTGGAGTTGAGGTATTGCAATAGGTTTTTACCTTTGGGTTATTTTATTCATTCCTCTCTCCGTCTCTGTTTTTCTCTTTCCATTCAGACACAAAGCATAATAGAATTGCCACTGCCAAAACCCTCACTCCACTGGAGTGAAAACCATTCATTTGTCGTCTCAGTTTTAAGATTCCTGACTCCAAATGTAAGGGTATTCTCCGTGGACGTAATGGGACATTTAGCAATTCATTCATTTTCTTCACATGCTACTTATTTAGACACTCAGCAGTTGGCAGCTTTGATGTGGAGTTGTGGAAATTATAAAGACATTAAGTATCATAAAAATATAAATGAAAGAAAACATAGACCCTGTTTTATATCAGACTAAATTGACTAGTGTCATACTCAGGATATTCTATTTTATAAATTATAATCGTTAGAGGAGGTGTTCCGTTGAATGAAACACTACCTGTCTGTTTCACATATAACACCAAGTCTTCACTATTTCCTCTGCAAACAAATGTTGTGTAAGACAAATGTACACAAAAAAGTAAACGTATAAACTCAAGTAGTATACATATGAATGGAATAGAGTATAACTATGTTTAAGATTTTAAATATAGCTAAGGTCTCTAAGTGTAAGTAAAGGAAAGAAATAATAACATGTGATAGCAGTAGTCAAACAGATCCTGAAGTAGAGCTGTGATTGTTCAGGGATATTTATGTGGAAGGAAAAAAATAAATTCTTATATGGTTCTTCCATCTTGTTTTCTGGCCATTTTCTGTGGGTTGACCCACAAGAAACTAAACACCCACACAGCTGCTCATTCACTCCCACCCCTGCAGTGTAACTGGAGAGAAAACAGGAAAAGCAAGAGTGAGAAAACTCATGGGTTAAGATAAAGACAGTTTAATAAGTGAAGGAAAGGGGGGGGGGGGTTGGGGGGGAGGGGGGCTTGTTCTGCAAAGAATAATGGTTTATAGAGATGTGGTAGTATCTCTATGGCAGTATCATACACCCCACTTATTGTCAAGTGTATTGAATTGTTTGAGCATGGCATTTTTTTCTACCTTTATATATACATATATATATAATTTTCCAGAATTCAAAACATGAAAAGCATTTAAAAGAATTCATGTAGATAATTGTTTCTCATCAAAGAGTATAGAAGTTAAAACTTTGAATGACAATCATCCTAGTAATGACAATTCATTATTCATGAACCTCTCTATTTAAAATAGAATTTTTAGTATTCCATTATGATGAGGTACCTGGCAAAGGTCTAGTTAAAAAAGATGGGCATCACATTTCAAGAAATGCTGTAAATATTACAAGATTTTTTATGCTTTTTACTAACAAATAGGCAGACCTCTCATATGAAAATTACCTCTGTCAGACTTAATGTCAATCATAAATCAAACTAAAATCTATCACAAGGTTTTAAAGATTCAGACACATACAATATGTCCTCTTTTCCCCAAATTTTTGTACTAATTTCAGATGGAATGTATTGTTTGGTTTGTTGTTGGTTTTCTTTGTTTGTTTGCTTGTTTTGAATCCTCTGCCATTCCATTATTATTTAACTCATGCATTAATGGATCACTTATTCTCTTCAGATTGCATTGATAAAATGCTTGGAATGTATGTCTGAAATATATTTGAACAATTTTTGTTTTTACATTTATTCTACTTTTTCTCACTGCTTCTTGAATATTTTACTTTACTTTGAAAACCAAAGTATATGTTTACTCTGATATTTTCCTTCTTCTTTTTTTTAAAAAATATTTTATTTCTGTATCCCTTCTCTTTATTTATATTCTCTTGCTAAGGAGTCCTGAAGGATCTCAAGAATACTTCTTTTGATGTCTAACATAATTTTGTTGTATCTTTTTATTATTATTTTATTTATTTATTTATTTTTTTCTGGGGGGGTGGGTGTGTGGAGAGGTGTCTTCTGTTACCTATTAGTGGCTTTTTTTTTTTTTTTTTTTTTTTTTTTTTTTCCTAATTGAATTTTCTATTATTCTTTTACATTCAGTATACTCTGACAACATTTTATTTAACTTTTGCCTGAGATACAGCGTCTCAATCATTTTCACAGGTTGGAAATGAAAAATATACAGCCCTTCTTTATATTCATGTTCTGGATCTGTTCCACCCAGGCTAATTTCTTCTTGTACCTTTTGTTCCTTTACCACTGGAAACCTAAGTTACACACCTACTTTCATAATTTCATTTAATTTTAATAGATTCAAAATCACCCTTTCTGGTGTTAATTTTCATGCCTGGCTTATCTTCTTAATTTACCACTACTAAATCTTACAGGGGGATTAAAAACCTTTCAACTCCAGTGTGTGACAAACCTGTTGGTAGTTAGGTTTGAGATTTTATCACAGTGAAATTGTTCCGAAGAAAAGGCATGGTCAGTACAATTTTGATTTTCCATGGTACTAGGAATGTCTCTACAAGTACAAAACCCAAGAAGCTGCTCTAACCAGGATTAGTACAGGAGAGGGCTAATTGGTCTTTCACCTTATTTTTGCTGTCATTCCTTCAGGGATTAGGTTAAGCCTCTGTGTATGTTTCATCAAGGAATCACAGAGATTATACTTTATCTGCCTATCATCCAGATACTTCGTCTAATGCTGACTTGATTTTTATAAGCCTCACAAATCATCATGAAGTTTCTTTTATTCAAAATAGATATATAATTTATGGTACCAGAGGCAGCTGTTTGGGCAACAGAATTTAAGGCATTAGA
The DNA here is from genome assembly GCF_011077185.1 of Oxyura jamaicensis. NCBI lineage: Eukaryota > Metazoa > Chordata > Aves > Anseriformes > Anatidae > Oxyura > Oxyura jamaicensis. Next base: position 7,543,544 of record NC_048926.1, on the reverse strand, counting down.
TAGTAACAATTGCTAAATCTTTATTAAGCTTCCTGATTTCCCAGCTTTTGCCCAGGCCAAGCCTCACCTTACTTACTAGATTTTTGCATCTTTAAATTAAAAAGATGCTAATGAGGTGTCTACAAGTCTGACCCTGGACACATAAAGCATTCTGGGAAGAACTGAGATTACGTATGTAATATAACCCAAAGTCATGTCCTGGTCCTTTAAAATAAAGCTCCACTCAGTGACTAAATAGAACTGCTGCATGGAAATGTTGGTTACTCAGCAAAACTTAAATGACACAGAAAGACCAACTCTTTTTCTTTTGGCTTCAGCTACGAATCCTCAATAATATTGCAAAATATCACTGTGATATCTGAATGTTTAATCATTCATAGGATTGCCTGTTGGCCTAAAGCCAACAGAAATCACTGTATTCATTTAAGATGGGATTCATCTCATTCAGCTTTAAAAGATGTTAATGTCTGCACCTGGTCTAATATCACTTTCAAGACAGTAAAATAAATAGGCATTTTTAGGAGATGGTTCCTTAGCCCTACTTTCAAGTTCACTTTAGAATGAGTTGAATTATGCCTACAAATACCAATTTCTGGTTATGACTACAAGATATGCTATGGGTGAGACTAAATTAAGATATCTGTGCTTGTTCAGACAAATCTTACCCTTTATCTCTCTGTACAATCAATGGAAATAGATTCCTTTGCAGGATGATTCATCCTACCTAAGATCCATGTCTAAGAAAAGTGGAGTGAATACCCATGTAAAGGTCTTTCTCTATTGAATATGCAGAAAATATTTTTACATAATCAGCTTAGAATAAATAACTGATTTCTAGCTGATAAAAATACATGAAGTGTCTTTGAACTTGTAATTGTACACAACTTCCATGAAGAAATTGCAGTTGTAATGCTAGGATCACTGGTTGAATTACAGTACATTTTACAATCAAACAAAAACTTTATTTCCTTATTTGAAAATGGCAGGTAATGAAGATCCTGCTATGACTGTTGATAAGTCATTCTACCATTTTCTACCATTTTTGAAAAAAAAAGATATATAACCAGTTTTCTGAGTTTCAATTTGTGACTACTGAATCTTTTTAAGTTTTTCTTTCTAAGACTGAAGAAACTTCTGTTATCACATTTTTATTCCCTCAGAGGATGTTTATAGACCATGTCTAGTTATCCCTTTATCTTCCTTTTGAAAAATTAAATAGAGCATGGAGTAATTCATTGCACACAGTTTTCAAATCTGTAATAATTCCTATGGAACTTTTCTGAACCCTTTCCAATCTTTTTCAATAACTTTTCTCAGTAGCAGGTACTAAGACTGGATAGCTTTCCTATAATGGTCATGCCAATGTCAAGTACAAACTAATAAATAGATTCCTTTCTCCTATTTGATATATTTTCATTTATGTGGATCACATTAGTCCTTTACAAAATAATATCTCATTGGGATCCCAAGCTCTTCTGATGAGCTATCACTGATTCTAATTTTCTCCTTCAAATCTTTTACAAAATCACAGCTTCTTGGAATAGAATTTTCCATCCAGTAAATGTAACTTTGATTTCCTGATCTTGGGACCAGAAATGCAGCTGTCTGAGGTCAGTGTAATTCTGCTCTATGCCACTTTCTGCTAGATCAAGATCTGAGCAAGGAATTTATTTCAAGAACTTGTTATATGAACTTTATCAATTCCTTTGCTTAATTTTACACAAGGCACTAAATCTTATTTTAATGTGGTCCTAAAATCATTCCTCCTGAACTTCTAAACTGAAAGCTTTATCTTCAGGAGCCAACCATGATGATCTTGGAAACTCTGCTTCATTTCTGACTATGCTGTCTCTATTCTCTTTTATCTCCATGTTTGAATTGTGCTTGTGACCTTCATATTCAGAACAATCTTTGAAGGCGGTGAGCCCTCCAGCAACAATAACACAATTTTCTACTTCTAATTTCCTCTCTTCCTATACCTCTTCTTTAATTTTCTAATTTGTCTCTCTATAAAAGCTGCTCAAATATATATTTTTAAAAGCTATTGAGTAATTTCCAGAAATGTTCCACTTTGCAAATAAGAACAGTAATGGGGATAAGATTGGTTTGATTTTAAGTCAGTTGGGAAAGAATTAGCCTTGACTACAGGACTGTGAAGAGTAGCTCATGTGGTGTCAATCTTTTTGGGGTAACTGTAGATTCAATTTTGTATATCCACGTAGACATACACGGTATCTCTCCAAGCTTCAGTTTTTTAATGATAGTATCCTCCCATTTTAAAATATTACTGCAGGACTAAATCAATTAGCAGCTGGCGACTAAAACTACAGTGAACACGACGAGGAATTAACTTGGAAGGAGGAGATCTGCCTTGTTCATATGCTATAGCAGATTTACAACTTTTTGAAAATGATAAGCATGCTTCCTCTTCCGTTTTGAACAGAGAGCACTTGAGGGAGATACTACGGCTTCCAGTGATGTGGATGCTAATTTACATCTTATTGGCAGCTACTTAATGTTATCAGGTGTACTAGGTGAATCTTAATAAAGGATTAATGAAGACAGTGTGTTTCTTCGTTCTTTTATTATTGCTCCATTAAAGTTTCATTACATCACCCATCACCTTTTTTTGTTTGTTTGTTTGTTTTGTTTTGTTTTGTTTTGTTTTTGATCAGCTTCCTCTCAGCCAATGAATAAGCCATAGTTGTCCAGAACCAAGGACATCATGGTGGTATTTTCCAAGCAACTCCAAAAAAAAAAAAAAAAAAAAAAAAAGCCCTATTTCCATGTAATTTCCCCTTTCCTTCTTCGTAGCCTTTGAGCTTGGCCTCTAAATGGATCAGATTCTCCTGGTTTTGGCAATAGCTTTACTGTCACTAGGAGGGCAATATTTCTCCATGACAGAGTGACAGGAATCCAGACTCCATCTTCCATCAGAACTGCCACCCTATCTGGCAGCCACTTGCTCTACTTGCCCCAAAAGTCTCCCTCAGCCCTATAGTCACACGGGCTTTGCAAGCCTGCTATTTCTGACATTTTGTTTCAGCAGCTACTGTAGAGCAAGAAGCCACCATTTCTGTCAAGGCCATAGCCATCTACATTCATACAGCCTTATGATTGTCTAACAGGACATGCCACTCCCTTCCAGTTTACTTGGAAGTGCACCAGAGTGGGAAGCTCCTGCTCCCTGCATACCTGGATGCTGCCATTTTAGACGTCATACCCACCTGTGCTTTCAAACTCTGCTGCAATCAGCTGTTTGCAGTGTCTGGAAATGGCCATATGATCTCAGAGTACCCTCTGACTGACTGAAACCAAGGGCTTATATATAAAGTGCTCATTATATATATATATATAAAATGCATTTTACATGTGTATGAATGCACATAAATAGTAGGGAGGAGAGAAAGTGCCTCAACCATTAAGCACCTTTTGGGAGCCTGGGAAAGTGCCATTGAGGGATTTCCCTGAAAGACCTTGCTTTTTCCCTAACTTGCTGGGTAGTAGGCACAGATGGAGTTGTCGGAAGGGTGCCTGGTGGCTCTGGAGAGAAAGGGGGCATTGCAGGGACATATGTCAGAAGAGGTGCAGGCATGAGTGACGCAGGTGTCCAGGAGTGTCTGTGTCATGAGCTTAAAGAGTCTGGGGAAGGGCATTGCTGGGTTTGGGAAGTCAGAGTGCTTTCCCACACAGCTGGTCCACTGCTTGTGCAGTTTGGCCTCTATGCCCCACATCATGTCCTGAACATGCCCATATCTCCTTCCTGTCCTGATTCCTTTCCCCTTCTCCCAGATGACCCCCACATTCACCTTAAAGAGAGCTCCTTCTCTAAATTTATTGACTTTGTGTGTGTATTTGTTTGGCTTTTAAAATATTTGGTCTGGAAGATGAGAAGCTTGCATGAAATCCTGTCCTTCCTAAAGTAAAAGAAATGACAGTGTGTTGCCGGCTTCTGGGGAGTCAAGATCAATCTCATCAGGAGCCAATATCTCATCCTGAGCTTCTGTTCAGACACTGGCATCCCATCTTAAGATGGGATGGAACACCCTTTAGAAGAGTTTCTTCAGGGAAAGAACTTGGAGGTAACTAAATGTAAATCTGGGCCCACAAGATCTCACAAAAATCCAAGATACCGTCTCTTGATTTCTTTACTTATTTGAGAGAAGGAACAACAGCATTAGGATTGGGCAATGATAAGCCTTGATGTATGATTTTTATGTGAAAGCAACACATGATTTTTCGCCACTAAGGAATTTTTAATTTTTATTTATTTATTTATTTTTTCCAGAGAGTACATGAGTACATTTGATCAAGGAATAACTTAGCTTAAGTGAAAGATGGGTATTTGTGGCCAAGTGATAAGAATAGGTATTTTGGAAATGCATTAAGCATACCTATACAAATTCATATTTGGTGACTAAAAACAATAAGATTTTTTTTTTTAAAAAAAAAAAAAAAAACTAATGCAGATAATGCAGCTGGTCTGACACAGGAGATCACTTCTTGTCACAGGAGAGAAACCTGTGATATGAGCTTCAAAGGTGCCATGACATTTAATGGAGAGATTTTAAAGTTTTTCGTACTTATCTTACATCAGATGATGCATCATCACTCTCCCCACAAAGCTATCAGCATAAAATTTTTGCTGTTATCAAAACTCTGCAGATTGCTGCTCTGCTTTTTGAGACTCCTATTTCTTGATATGAAGCTTCCATGTTGCCCAAAGCTTAACTGCTTGGATCCCATCTTTAGTACACTGTGTAGTACAATTCAGCCACACAGGCTATCTGAATGATTCTGCATCTCTCATTCACTTGCCTCCCACAGTGGTTCAGTTCTCATCATCAGCTTCAAAAGAGCACACAGCATGACATGCTTTTCTGCATTCGCTTAGACTGCAGTGGTCAAGCTGAACAGTGAAAAGTCTGTGCCAATTCTTTCCTGGCATTTGGAACTCATCGACTGCCAGACCCTGTAAAAGAAATAATCTCCCAGTTGAAGACAGTTTGTGGTGGAATATGGTGATGGGGGTAATTTTTCAAACAGCTTCATCTGTCTTTCAGAGCCAGAGTTTTCCACTGTCAAAGTCACTGATTATCAGCTCAGCCAGTGTAGGAGGCTTTTTTTCCCCCTCAAAGCTACAGGACATTGAGTTCCATAATTGTTTACAGTCAAATGCCTATGCAATAGTTAATTGCCTTCTGTAATCTGCTTGGCGAGTGGAGCAGGAGCAATGGTTTGATGAGTAGAGCTAGAGTCCAAAACACTGTGGAGCTTGCAGCAATAGGATCCCTGCTGATAAGAAACAAGCACAACTGCTTCTGTGTCATTGTTTTTTTGGCTGCATCAGGCAAGTTTTGGGAAAGTTATTGTCTCCTAGCAGGCGGTGTAATAGGCATGCACAATGCACTAGTTCACCAGCCTTTCATCTCCAAACTCAAGTGCAAATTCTGGCTCTAGCCACTCTTCAAAATGACTTTAGTACATCCCCATTTATGCTAATTTCAATGCCACAGTGGCTGGGGCAGACAGACTGCAGGTTGCTTCAGGTTGCTGCTGAGATACCTGGAACGTGGCTTGGAATAACTATATGCTGGAGGCAAGAATGGAGGTGTATTGAGAGCACAGCAAGTGAAGACAGAAAGGCCAGACTAAGAGACCAAAACGCAAATTGAGGGTATAAAAATGAATATGCATCCAAGGCCCAGTCCTAGCATAGAAGAGAGCTGCGAATCAGAACTGAAGTATATTATGTGTGTGGTGATGTATATTATATACTTGTATATACTACATGTATATACTGAAGCATATACTATATGTTGGAAGCATATACTCCATGCTTCCAATTTGATTTTCAGAATGGGCAAAATGCTTTACATCATGCTCAGAAAGAAAAGTCTTAATTACAAACAAGCAAATAAACAAAATATTTCTCTCCTCTTTTTACAGGAGTACAAAGCTGTTCAATCCTGAAGGGGATGTTTTTGAAGATCAGGGAATTAGCGTTGTTATCGTGTAGCCGGAAACCTGAATTTCTTCCAAGGATTTTCCATGTTTGGTTCTTCTGAAGAATCTTGTAATTTACAAAGCAACCAAGGAAGAAAAAAAAAAGAACAAATTACAGAAAACTTAGGTCCAAAATGAGTACTAAGGTACTTTGTAATGACAAGTTAATACAGGCATGAAGTTAATATGATGATACTATTTCAAGAGTAAAAGATATTAAGACTTTATATCTCTTGCTAGTGCTTAGCTAGATAATAGGGCCACATTTTTAAAACACTAGTTCATGATCTTAGCATTAAGTAGTTAGGTAGTTCCATTATTTTTACAAATATATCATTATTTAATTCCATAGCTTTAAGCATATTACTAGTTTCATTACAAAGTTAACTAAATTCAGCGTAGTAATGTGCATAAGTAAAGCAAGGTATTATGTCTTTTCAGGAACAAATTTTACCATTCCCACACGCATTGTAGAAAAATCTAATCTTACATGGCTTTGCTAAATCAATAATTCCTTTCATAGAAGTCGAAAATAAAAATTAAAATATTGTTATGGTTTTCAAATATATATATATATTATTTTGTTTAACTTTTGCAGAGGATATAAAATTTAATATTTTTCAATGTATTGTCCAAAAAGTGAAGCAAAAAGATAAGTATTCACTTTGATTTGGATTTAAATGTTATAAGAATAATATGTGATTTTGCTGAGTATTGAGAAGGAAATTTGGAGGACATATATATATAGAAAGAGAAAGCAAATACATTAAAAAAACAACAGTCTTTTTGAAGAGGCTGGATTGTGAAATGAAAAAATATTTTATTTTCCAAGATCTTTCATAGAGGCATTTTTCATTCATATTTACCTTTATTAGCTTTTTACTTTGATTATTCTATGAAAATTCCTACTAGAAACAACTTTATATCCAGAAGAACCCATTTCAACCAGTAAGATTTATCAAACTGACTGGGAATTTAAACTATTTGTTAATGTTCAATAGAAAGTGTTGATTTTATTTTTGTATCTTTTTGTGAATTTTGAAGTGCCCGTGAAACAAAATTGATTTGAAAACTCCCAACAAAATTTGTTTTACTTTCCATTTGGCAACTTGTTATATCATTAATCACTCAATTCATTAAATGGAATTTCTCCATTCTAATTACAAAACCTTATTGAGGTGGAGTCTCAGAATGGATATGTTTGCAAAAGACTGTGCTGGCCAATTAATCTACTGCATATTCTACTTGTTGAAGATAAAAAGAGATAGTGATAATTTAAAAAAATAAAAATAAAAAATACCCTTTCTTACAAGTTCTGTCATTCTGGATAAACTGAAAGTAAATGCTGAATAAAGTTCTAAAAACTGAAATTACTTGGGACAAAATTCTGTGGCATGAGCATGGTTGTTTAATGCCCTTTAATCCATATTTCAATAGTAGCTGGATGGAGGTGTGATAATTTCAATCTCTTGCTCTAAAGGAAGAGATTTTTGTATTTGAAGTCACTTAGGCACCAAATGTCTGTGTTGAAATAAAAAGGAACAAGATACTTCAAGGCTTTTGAAGATTGGGTTAAGAAGACTGCATTTCATCATTTTCCATTCATATTTAACCTATCTATAAGTCATATAAACACCGTGAAATTTGGTAGCTGAAATGTTGGTAAAACTCTGAGCTAGTTTATTTTTTCCCTAAGATTTTTTCACATTAAAGATAAAAACAAATATAAAATCAAAACACACCTGGACTAATATTGTATATATTTTATACATTTTTGTTTGTTTGTTTATTTTCTGGGTCATCTCTATTTTGTAGCCCATAGAAATAGTGTGTAAGTTACTTTTTTATCAAATTCAGTATTTTGAGCTGCAAGTCATTCTTACAATGATTTATGACTGCTGTTCTATTGCCAATCTTAACACAGTATTTTTTCTTATTACTTAATTGTTCTAGTAGTGTTTTAGCCATTAGTTTCTCAGTTCTGAAAATAGGAAACAAGAATTTTCTATTACAGATGCTTAGCTAATTAGTTCAGAGTCTGTCTAATGGGACTATTAAAAATGCAAATAAGGAGTGATCAAATAGTGCAAAGTTTTGTCCTGACAGAATATACTAATAAGTTTCTGCCAAGATAAATACATAAAATTATGGAATAAAATCAGGCTTTTGATGACACCCTTACTATAAAGGGGATAGCACAAAGATAACATGGTGAAAGCCAAGTAGCTTGTGACATTTAAATTTGGACATAGCTATAAAAATATACCTTGGGGGAAAAGGAGAGAAGGGGAATCCTACTCTGACTTTATGGTAAAAGACAAAGAACAACAGTAAGCCAGTATTTCTCTGTCTGTGGTCTGGACTGATTTATAAAACATCAAAAGTCCATGAAAACCTCATTTTTTTTCTGCTGCATTATATAAACATGCACATCCATGTAAGCAAGAAAACAAGGTTCTGTGAGAGAACAATTATCAAACATTCAAAATTTGAGATATTTTTTATTTCTCCATTAGGTAAAAAACTATTTAATAATTGCGTAAATTGGACCACACACTTTTAGGATGGTCTTTGAATTAAAAAGGCTGGAAAACAAACAAACAAACAAAAAATAATAATAAAAAAAAAAAAAAAAAAGATCATACAGTTTTCGCAAAGCAGAGTACATTTTCTTTTTCTTTTCCTTCCTTTTTCAAGAAACTGGTAGGAAAGAGCAGAAGTTAACTTGATGGGAGGCAAAGCTTATTCACCATTCAAATTAAGAAATATTAGAATAATATGATTCACCTTAGACAACATTACAGACATTTGTGGACTGGGTATGTTAATCACCTTAAAAATTAGTCTTGCTATAATTTGCATGTTACAAATTGTCCATAAAAGCAATAGTATCTCTCAGATGCCTTGCAAAGAGATTTCCTGACTATATTCCAGGGTTACTTTTCCTTAAAAAGAAAATATTTCTACATCAAAAACAAGTGTCTGCAAAAGGAATGAAAGAGGTTACAAATGGGAAATCCTCACCAATGTTAGGACTAGTCTGGAAGAAAATCTCAAAGGATGAGTCAGGTCTGCTGTTAGAAAGAATGGGCCTTTGTAATAGTTTGGGACTATATATATATATATATATATAGGTGCAATTTGTATCACCTTTGCTGCCAACTTCATGTAAGTCTTTTTGCTCTTATTCCATTACAGAGACACCTTTTTATTGACTCTCACACCATTTTTAGGAGAGATGTTTTGACATCTTTCCCTTGTCTTTCTGCTCTGCTCTCCATAAATCCCACTCTAGTGTTTTACTGCTCAGTGATCCTTTAGTTGTTCCTTATTATTGTTCCCACTGATGGGAGAGTCTTATTGATTTCCTCCTCCCATTGCAACAGCGGGATTGCCATTTACATGGCTATCATACACTGAAACCTCAGGGCCAAATTCCTGCCCATTAGCAAGCTGCCTTGTCCTATTTAAAAAAAGACATTTTGTGTCCTGCCTGTCTTCTAAATAGGCCTCTTGCTGGTTGTAGCTCCTGTTGGAAGTGTCTCACTCTGTGCTGATTAGAGCCTAGACTGAACATTTGCTAAGGAGGACCAAGACAAACTTCTATATGCACAGGGTAAGTCATGCATAAGATTGGCTCCCAAAGGCAGCAGTACAATCAGCAATAGTTTATATACAAGTTAAACAAACACTCAGAGGGGAAAAGGCTTTACGGGGTATAAACATGAGTAGATAACTAGGCTCATGACCTTCTTTCCTTGTAAAATTTTACTCTTCAGCTGTGGCCATGAGCTAAGTGACTTCCTTCAAGACTCTTCCTCGAGCATTCATCCCTCTGGATTATTTTTATAATTTCTGTTGAAACAAAAGGAGTGGTATCTGGTGGAGTTGGGTGGAAGGGTCTGTAATGAGCAAGCTGTTCCCTCTAGAGAGGGTAAATGCTTCTCTGACTTCAAAAAGGCATATGGTAGGTTTAATAGGGGACATGACCCACATTCACTTACAATGTTCATTGTTGTTCTCTCAATTCCTCTCGTTAAAGCTCTTCTACTCTGTTTACATTTCTATATGTACACATGCCTATATAAGGAAATGTGCTGCATAGTAAAGTAACTGACACAGTTCAGAAAAGAATCAGTTCAGAATGAGCAGAAAAGAAACCCCAGACCTCAGTGTCCACGCTATCTCCTGGGCTACCCGAAGATGAGAGGCTTTTGCTTTCTCTGGCTTTAATCACAAGCCCCAGTGGGGAGTTGAGGAAACTTCTGTGACAAAAGTTTTCTGTGCACTGCTGTATCTTCTTGAAAAGTTTCAGTTTTGATGATTCATCATTTTCACACACACACACAAAAACACATTGTGTTGAAAGATTTCTGACCAGCCCTAGTAATGAATCCATCTGCTGCAGTCAGCGAACACAATTACGAGACAAATCACCCATCTTCAACGGTAAAGCTGAGAATAGAATCCATCTTTTTTCAGCTTAAAAAAAAAAAAAAAAAAAAAAAAAAAAGAGAGAGAGAGACGGAAGAAAAGAGAAAGAAAAGGCATAGACTGCTATCTTTTGATCTTTAGGAGCTTTATACTATCCTCTATTAGCGGATCACTTATTCTACTTTCCTAGGCATGGCCCAGCTGCCAGTGACAGACATGATCTTGTAACCACACACAGATGCACACAGAGAAAAAGAGAGGGAATCTGTGTATGTCCTTTGCCTACTCTGTGATCATTAAAAATCTGATAACACTTCTGTACGAGAATGAAAGTTAGACCCCACCTGCTAGTCATTCTGCCCAGGTATCTGCTAAACATTGTCTTCTTTATTCTCAGTAGTAAGGCTAGGTAGCTGTTACATACCTGCTGTGCTCTGCACAAGAGACGGCTGCATATGAATGGGCAGCGAATTGCTCTCCTTTTGTGCCTGGTCTACCTTACAATGCATCAGTATGAAAGCCCATTGCTTCTAAAAATGATAAGAAAGTAAAGAATGTTATTGAAAGATCAAACCTGAGGCCAGATTTTGCCTGAAGACTAAACTGCTTTATGAGCAAAACACTGAGGTTCAGGTAATCGATGTTCAATGTCCATTTCTACCTCAGATTTCTTTCAGCCCACTGGGGACACCATTTAATTTAGCTGTTTGCTGTAAAACAAAAATTGTGCTCATTCTGCCTCTACCCTCCAGCCTCTCCCTGGTCTTCTCTACTTACACTGTAAGATCTTCAAGTCAGGCAATTTAATGTGTTTGTATAGCACCTCGCACATGGAGACTTGTCTCCCACCTGGGGCCTCTACACATCACAAAAAAAAAAAAAAAAAAACACAAAGCAACCAGTTGGAAATGAGAGATTAAACACAGAAATTGGTGTTGCTTGCACCAGTGTAGATAGAGTTAAACCCTTCCAATATACTTCCCCTTCCCTCCCCAAAATACAGATATTCCATTGTAGCAGATCTGACATTTGGGGACAGTGTGGAAACCAGGTAAAATAAAAATAAAAATAAAAAGTAAAGAAATAATCACAGAGTAGATACCACCTGTCTGGGCTTCTCCATGGGAACGACTGATCTGACAATTATAGACTTCAGGTACCTTGAGGATTCATCTTTCCAAACTGCTGCCAGGTGAAAAAGACTAGTTCTGGTCTGATATCTAGACAGTCTAAGAGTTATTTTTGTCCTTGAAGCCTAACAGTGGGTTATCAGTAATTATAGGAAAAAAAAAAAAAAAAAAAAAAAAAAAGGTGGAATGTCTTTTTTATTTCTTCTCTGTCTGTTCTACAGAAATATTATGGGATTCCTACCCTGTGAAGTGCCACTGTAAGGAGGCTTTGCCCCTATTAGTATTTCAAATTAAATGATTTTTTGTTTGTTTATCTTAAGGGTCATGTTATTACCTTTAAACTTCAGTGGAAAGCTGCTGCAACACTGTTCAGAGAAATAAACCCCATTTTACACAGCAGTGTATTGCTCTCAAAGGGGAAGGGGAGATATCCCTGCTGTTAGAGAAGAAAAACCCAAAAAAGGAACCAAAAGCAGACGGAAAACAAAGAAGTGGAGCTAAAAGGAAGAATGGGAAAAAAAAAAAAAAAAAAAGTTAGGAAAGTTAGGAAGGAAGAGGAAGAAAAAGGGGAAGGAAAAGAACAGTGAAAAAAAAAAAAGTGAAGAGGAGCACAAATGAACTTGGAGGAATACATGAACTTGGGATGTCTTAAAGAAACCTTTCTATGTAACATCTAAATGTTTAATTTTATTTTATTTAGGAATGAGGCTGAGTGCAGGCTAGATAAGGCTATTTAAGAGCACCAATGGCTCCCACTGGCTGTTCAAGCTAACTGGAACAGTCAGCAGCCATCTGGGTTCTGTGCTGCACAGCAAGAGGGAAAAGACTGCCAAATGACTAACAGCAA
>NC_048926.1:7520188-7531027 GCF_011077185.1 Oxyura jamaicensis | reverse complement strand
GAAAGTCCCCGGTATCCTAAATTCATTGGCACCTGTGGAAACACTAGGGGAAAGGTGGGGGAAGTTAGATAAAGGTCTGAGATCCTTTCTGAGATCCTTGTTGGACAGTCTGCACAGATCTCCTTGATTTTAATGGGAGAAACAAATCCATTTATCATGGCATCAGACCCTAAATACCGAACATTTCAAAGGAAGAGTGGGAGAGGAAAAGAGAAGAGAAATGCAAAGAGGAATGCAGAAGAAGGCTCGAGAGAACAAATAGCCAGTGGAAGTTGGAGGTGGTAGAGAGGCTGGATCTAAAGTGGGCAGCAGAGGGCTCTAGCAAGAAAGTCTGCTCTGCAGCCTCATTCAGTTGCAGAGAAGCTGCAGTTATTTGCTGAGCTGCCTAGCATTGCTTTGAACTGTGAGAAACCAGTGGCATTCAGGGCAAATTACATCTAATTTACTGTACAAATTGCCAAACTATCAGACCCAGCGAATGTGTTTATTAAAAAACAGAAGCATAGGCATGGGTCACATCTTTGTGGCACCAGATAATCAGACAGAGACTAAGCCCACTAATATGGGCAAATTGCATTTGATTTTTCATGCTGGAAAGGTTACCAATAAGGGCGCCTTTATCCTTGCTTTCACTATCCTGAAAACAGAAGGGGGTGCTTGCCTATTCCAGTACTATTGAATTATTTTGGGATCTCAGTCATTGACCTATGCTCATGATTAGGACTGAGTAAACATTTCTGTCAATTTGTAACTCATGATGTTTCCTAGCAATGAAGAAGTACAGAGAATTGGGGTACTATTGGAAGAACTGTTTGAATAGTTATAACTCTGAAAAAAACTTCTTCCACCTTTCAGTGAATAGTCAAGACTGACGTGACTGAAGTATGAGGACAGGTGATTAGAGGCATTTTTGGAATTTATATAAGTATCCAAGGGAGGGGTTGACATTGAAAAACATGAAAAGCTGGTGGAAGCAGACCTGCTCTAATCTAGCTAATGTGTCTGTTTTGTTGTCTAAAAATTTATAGCAAAAACATTTGTTTGTTCTTTCATCTGTTGCTTTAAATCATTTAATTTAAGAGTTAACAAATCTGTTATCAGAGGTCAACAAATCTGCTATCACTAGAAAACAAACTGGGACTTGGTGCTCAGTTTAGGTGGAACATTTCAGTTCAAGGAGTGCACAGTATCTGAAATATATATATATATATATATACCTCTCCCTATGGGGAAGGGGGATGTGATTTTTTGTTTCTTTTACACAAGGAAAATCCATCAGATTTTAGGGAAATCATGAAATTCTCGTTAGTGAGACAATTCAGAATATCAATCAATCTGAATTTGTATATGTATGTACAAAAATCTGAGTCAGATCTAACTAAATATGTGAGAAAAACACAACACATTTGGATGATGATGGTACTGGAAATGACTCATCTAGAATTAAGTAAATCCCTATGGTAGAGACTAAACCCAATGAGTAAAAAAAAAAAAGAACAAAATAAAAGCAAAGAAATAAACAAACAAACCAATTCAGTTTTTGATTTTATTTATTTATTTTTTAATGTCAGAAAGGAAACTGAATGACTCATTCATCCTGACTCTTCCTGTCTTAGCATATGGTGATCCAAATTGGAAGTGCTCACACACAACAAATCAATTAATTAATTGAACCTTGGTTGCAGATCTAGACTTAGTTTTGTGATTTGATTAGAAATAAATCAGTCTGCACAGGCTTATGTTGCTCTGTTAAGACCTTGCTTAAATGGATGATCTCATCATTAGTCTTGTTCCATTGTTCCATTAAGAACCGATCTCCTTTGTGTAAGAAACCTATCTCAGTGCAAGGTCTCAGTCTCTTAATGTTGTATTCCTAGCTGTGAATTGTACTGTTCAGGTAAAATTAGTTAACTGCTGGACAATGTCATTTGGAATGGAAAATGAGTGGATAGAATTTTCCATCTTGAGTGGGAAGAATATTTTTCCGAAAAGACTGAAAGTTTTCAAGGGATAATTTGTAGAAAAAGGGGGAGATATATTCAAAGTAATCTTAAAAGCTACAGCCTTAATGAAACAAACAAAAAGCGTAGGGCTTTTATTATTATTATTTATTTATTTATTTATTTATTTTCTTTAAATTACATCTTTACCTTGATATAAAGAGACTAACTTGCAACTGCAACTGAAATTTTTCTCTCTAACATGGTGCCAAATATTTTGGATCATTGTTAAATTATGCACATTCAAGGTTCTCCTCAAAAGCTTGATTTATTCAAAATTGTAACGCTTTTGATTCTAAAGATCTTTGTTTCATTCCCCCTTACGTAATGACTGCCATCTTGGCTGACATTTAAAGCTTGAACTAGATGTATTCAAACTGAAAATATAAACTTTTATTGCTTGAGCTCAAGTTCCAGGGTTCTTTAGTTAGGACTGGAAGAGACTCAGAGCATCTGCAGATTGAACACAGAAGGAGGCCTGTAATACACATTCTTCAATATACTATGATTCCTCTGATCATGAATTTTGTTGGAGAGTGGTTTAGCAAGTTACAGTAGGTGTCCACAATTCCTATTTGTTTTCATAGATGTAGGAAAAGGATATGTGTGTGTGTGTGTGTGTGTGTGTGTGTGTGTGTATTTATATATATATTTTCAGAAAATCAGAATTATTATCATACTTATTTTTTTGCAATAATTTTTAAAAAAGATCATCTCCTGATAATATTCCAAAAAGTTAAATATCTGGTGCAAAATAATGGACTAGAAGTCAAAAGTGGATGGAGGTATGAAATTTACACTTGACTGTGATGCAAATGGTCGATAGTCAATGAATGTGCTGTTTTTGTGAAAATCTTTGCTATGTTTTGTGATCAAGTCTTTGAAGCAATAATGATCACTTATGTGCCTCTCAGCTCTGATGAGACTCAAACACTCAGTCCTCAATAATTTTGTGGAGTTTGCTGGGAACCTGTGACCTGTACATTGAAAATGCAGGAGGGGCCAGTCTGCAAATGAATAAATTTCCAACTTTATGTTTTCTGCAATTTTTAAAATTTGTGCTTGGGAGGATGGGGGGAGGAGAGGGCTGAGACTGGACAGGACACTACATGACATGACACTTCAGTTTTACACAAACCCTCTCAAAGAGAGAAATCAAAGAAAATTTATTTTTCAGCAAGGGTTCAAGGTTGAAGTGTCAAGGAATGACTGAAAGCATCACCATATAGAAAGACTGAAAGATTGGAAGTGAAGATGATTACAAAACTGAGTAATTTACATTGAAATTAATATAATGAAAAATGTCTGTGAGATTTATCTGTTTCACAATTATTTTTCTATGAGATACTTTCACATAAGAGATGGTAGGATAGTATTTTAATGAATGTCTCTTTAATGAAAATGTGACTGGTCAAAGAACTTGGAAAAAAAATATCCAATAATATGCAGGCCTGAATTCAGCATATATTCTTATTCAAATAATTATTAGTTTTCTGTATGTGAAAAAAAAACTTTTTTTGATAGTACAGAGTTATCATTATCCATTTTGATCTCCCACAGAACTTAAGAGCACTGAAGTGACCTGTGAAGGCTGACTCAAGCAGTTTTTCTTTACTAGAGTTCATTGTGGTCACTGTTTGAAATGCAGCTACTCTGATGACTGAATGCTGGAACACATGTTGGCATCCAAAGAAAATACTTTGAAGAGAGAAGTGTCCCAGGAAAGTCCCCTTTGACAGATACTCTTGTAAGGTAAGTTAATAGTTCAGTATTGTTGCTAGATTCCTTATGAATGAAAATTCTGGTTTCTTTCCAGCATTTATTCATAACTTTTTCTAACATGTTTGTTTCTTTAAAATGCTCTGTCCTGTTCTAGAAGGAAATAATCCTAGAAGGCCTTAGAAGGCCTTGCTTAAACATGATTATAAAGAGCAATGTTTTGTACTTGAGAATGATACCATCAATGCTTAGGAGATTGTCTTATCCATTTATCTGGAGCATGCCTGCCTGAAGTCATGACCTGCCATACAATCTGGCTGTCTGTAGTATGTTAATTAGCGGACAGATAAAATTTAAGGTTTCAGATGTTATTTGCAAGATGCACAGTTTTCTGTCTATACTAGTAAATGCAAGGTCACAATATCTGCAAGAGAACTGTCACACAATTGGCTGGCCTGTTTGGTTGTTAGCCTGCTCCTTGGCATGGTTTTAGATTAGGTCATCTTCTCTATTCTTCTAGTCAAGGTCTGGCACATCACATTTCATAGATATAACACACCTGTAGAATGAGACAATGAAGGTGACAAAATATACTTAATGTTTTACTAGAAGGTTTAGATACAGCTGTGATAACAATACGGGAAATCAAAGTGAATAGAAAAGAACCAGTAGCCTGGATTAGGTAGACTTCTAGGTTGCTGTCAAACTAAATTTCATATATTTATAGGCAATCTTTCCTGGATAAGAAATTACACCAGAATTTTGTCCTATCTTTCTCTGTGATATAATTCAAGAGAGTTTATTGATATGTAGGATTTGAATTAAATTGGCTGGTAGAAATAAGTATCATTTCCACAGCATAACTACACATGTGGCTCTCAATGACAACAATATTATAACTAATGTACTAGCAAACTGTACAAGACCTAACCACGATGCTTTTTATTTTCCAGGTGTCTGAACTCAGCTAGATTCATAAATCATGTATGTTGGACTCTGGAGGGTTTCTTTGTAACTCTGCCATGTAATGATGCTTGACAAGGTTAATTTTCTTTTTTAAAGACCCACATTTTAGATAGGAAATCAGTACGTTTGAAAGTCAGGTAGTACTTATCTTGGTGTTGGTTACCAGAAAGAGAACTGAGCCCACATATGGGTGTGTTGTTTGTCAAGGATCAGATCATGACTCTCCAGAATTCTCTGCATTAGGCTCTCTAGCTGTGAGGGTTTTATACATGCATGAGGCTTAAGTTGGGTGTACAAAATAAGCACCAATTGCTGTTAGAGTTTTATACATACCCAAGTCTTAGGATTGGTGTGCAAAATACACACCAACCTTCTAGCTGCATGTATAATGTAAATAAGTAAAAGAAACCATGTTTTTCTAACGCTAACATGCTAATTCTTCGTAAGTTTAACTGTGTTCTATCTTGTGTTTAACAGCACACAAAGATCACCCAATATAAAATATAGTTGAATATTCTTTATAATCTTCTAAGTTTAGTATGAATAAAAATTCCTTTAATTTGATGACCACAATACTGGGATTGAAGAAGGCTTATGCTTATCCAAGTCTGTAATTGATTTTTAGTAGTATACTCATTCTGTACGTTTCCTGACAGTATGCTCTACTGTTCATAGCCATCTCATGGCATCCTGAGTAGCCTGTAGAACAACAGGTAGTAGACCTTGGCTTGCATCTCAACAGATTGCAAACTAGTGACACATTCTCCTAGCAAAGTCCAGAGGCAGCAATTTTTTGGTGACATCCCTGACAGAATTATCATCCCTGCATGAGATTAAAAGCCCGTCTAGCCTGAATGGAAAGACCAGGTACAAAAGAGACAGACCAGGTACAAAATTTACTATTTTCCTGCTGGAACATTTCAGCTTCTATCTTTCTTCTGACAAACTTTCCATGTTGACGGATTTAATATCTGCTAATGGTCCTATACTTCATGAATTTGTTTAATCTTCGGAGCTTTAGATACCATCACATCATGAGGCACAGAATTTCATACACTAATGACATGATTCTTTTTGCTTGTTTTCAATCTACTTCATAATTATTTCATTGACATATTTATATATTTTGAAAAATATCGCATTGTTGTTTCCCAGTTGCCTAATTGATATTATTCACATACTCCCTTCATACATTTTTTTTTTTTTTCCTGCCAGACAAATACTTTTTCAAATACCTTTATACACAAATATGTTCATCTAGATGATTTTCCAAAGAAGCATTGTCAAACTGTGGACTTTTAACAGATCACGACAGTGATTTTCAGAGACAGATGTCATGCCAGTTCTCTAGCTTGCTATTTTTCTCAGCTGGTGCATGTTTTTTTGGAAGTTTGTAAAGGATAGTTTCTATAAGTGGGTATTCTGAATTTACTGTTTCTCAATGCATGATGATCATCTAAAATGATACAATCTCACCATGCCAAAATGGTCATTGAATAAAAAAGTTATAGTACAAGGGATAAAGCAATAGTGAGATTAGTCATTAAACTGTTCACATTCGGTAGATAGTACTCCAAATAATCACATTTATTTGTTGTCAAAATCTTACATGGTCAAGTATCAATTCCAACTCTACAACCCAAATGATATGTATCACCACCTCTTTTTATGACTACCTTGAATGGAAGAATCCCGGGTTTCAAAAAATAATAAATAAATAAATAATAATAAAAAATAGCCTGTCTCCCTCCTGTCTTGCGGAATCCCTCCCATTATGCACACCATAATTTGTCATGAAGAGTGCTGGCTCATATTCAACTTGCTGTCAACCACGACCCCCAGATCCCTCTCTGTGGGGCTGCTCTCCATCATCTCGTCACCCAGTCTGTATGTATAGCCAGATGTATATATATATAGCCAGTCTGTATGTGCCCAGAACTGCACACAGTACTCGAGGTGAAGCCACACCGGTGCAATTGAAGTTGCTTTGAGTCACTGCTGAGGTCACTGCCAACCTCTGTGATTGTGTAATTTTTTGATTGTGTATATCTCACTGATTTGCCCACTGCTGAGCCCTAAATGAGTTTCACATATTCATATTCAACAGCAGACAATCGTAGTTTCTTACAGTTGAGGAATAATGATTTATATAATATACAACAGATTGGTTCTTGAAAAAAAAAAAAAAAAAAAAAAAAAAGGTAAAAGGTAAAAGAAGTCAAAATGATCCCTCCTGTCATTACATCTGGAAGAAGCAAAGTATAAACATGGGTAATGAGAACTTAGCACAGATTAAAAAAAAAAAAAAAAAAAAAGCCAAATGAAAAAAAAATAAAAATAAAAAAATAAGCCCAACAACTAATTAAGTGTTTGAGGGAAGAGCAGCTCATGTTATTCAAACTAGTAAGTTAAAACACAGAGAGGGAGAGCCCAACATAGTCTTGACACAAACAGTCAGTTTGAAATCTCCTTTAATCTGGATAAGAAAATTTACTGCAACAGGGCATATCCTTCTGTTTTAATTGTATCCCTGTATGGATAACACTTAGAACAAAATGTCAGATCTGTTCTTGTAAGGGGCCATAGAGTTGTACTTTGCAAACCATGGAAATGTGAAAAAAACATTGCAAATTCTAAGAGATCTGCAGTAAAATATTGCAAAAGGCAGAAAATAGAGCACAAACTGGGGCTGCAAAGTGATGATTTCTTTCACAGAGACAATAAAATATTGAAGAGAGAATGATCCATTTCTGTTTAACATGATATTTGGGGACATATCTTTGATAATTTACCTTCTTAGGATAAAGTGAAGAATTGTCCTCTTTGCTACTTGTCTTCAAGCTGTATTCCAAGCAATTTTATGTAAGTTCTATTCAAAACAGCTACTTAAGAATAGATATTATTATCTGCTGGTTGTCAGCATTTTTGGAGAAATCTAGTGAGGAAAGAGAGAAGTAGTACAAACAGGATTTGTCAGCTGCAATTCTTCCACAGATGCCTAAATATCAAGATACTTGAAAAAGAAGGCACATGCACAACCTTCTTACAAGCTTGACACATATTCAAAAACCTTTTCTGCATTTCATTCCTTTTTTTATACTGCTCCTCTATGTACCACTGTTACTTTAGTAACATTTTGGATCTTGGAAACTTTTAATAAAGTCATTCAAGGCTCGCAGTTTAAAAGCAATAACTGACAATTATCCACTTAGGGGGTTAGAAAACTGCCTTGAGAATGTAAAGCAGACTACCAATCATATCTTTTTTATTTAATGGAGAGTTACTGTAATTTAATTGGTGCAACTGTCCTGTTGGGCCACAGTAAATTCATTTGAGAAGACCAAAGGCAGGATATATACCACTGCAAGGGCTCTGAGGGTCCTAAATTTATATTTTCCTGTGTTGCTAAAGAGGTTTTTCCACTCATTTTCCATTCCAGAGCCTAAATTCTCCAGACTGAATAAACCATAACTCATAAATTCACTGTGACAAACAAGGAGGCGAGTGTATGTACATGAAATATAGATTTAATAAATTTTCCTCGTATACAGGGAAACTGATGATATGTGTATAGCCTACCGGTGTCCCGTCATGGACCTTTCACAAAGTATGACTGCTAGTGTGCCATACTTTTTGGTGAGGCTTCTAATAACTGACTTTGTTACCTTATTCCAATATTGCTTTTTCTTAATACTAAAAAATTCACGGGCCAATATGCATGAGAATAGTGGGGTGGCACCCCTTAGAATTGAAAGATTGATTACAAGTTACATTCAGTACTGGAGGAAAGTTTGAAATATTTTGTATGTTAACCAAATTCATTTAGTAATGTCTAGTTCCAAAATTTCCCCAGTTTATTAACTCTCAAGTACACTTGTACATTTTAATTATTAATGCAAGAATTAAAAAATATCGCCTTTTTGCACTGTTGAAACTCTGCAACTTCACTCGACATGCCTGTTTTTTTTCTAGATCTGAGTCCAGAACCTCAAAATTAGGACAATGTTAAAATAAGTAATGAAAATACAGCTCCATCTTCTTTCCCCAGATTGTAAGCCTTCAGCTAAACTATTAAGTAATATAATAGCCTAATTATTCATTGTACAATTTGTGGTTAAATTATCATACATTATTAGTACACAATTGTAGTGACTGTAGTGAGGAAAACAAAGAATTGAATAGATCTAATTTAAGATATTATTTGTACATTAAAAACATTTTTATTAGTATCTTTTTCTTTTTTTTCTCAGTTAAAAAGTATCTTCAACAATTATTTTTATTTGAAAGAACAGCATGATGATAGGAAAATCCAATACAAAATTATTTTTGGATTGCTAATTTAAATATTGAACATTTTTACCAAGACTGCAATTCCTCTAATGACTGGAAAGGGGAGGAAAACAAGAAGTCATTCATTTCTCACAGCTCTAGGAAAGCTTTGGCAAAGTGCTTCGTACTGCATTTATCTCATTGATTTGCCACAGATGCAGGAGAGTTGTGTTTATGAAGAGATTTTTGAATGAAAAGGTCTGGAAATAAAATTTCTTACCATTTTCTGTGTATAAACACATTTGACAAAAATCTGCATTACTCTTATACATGCCTTCCTTTACAAATGCAAGTCTTTCTCACTTTACTCTTTAGTAACAGGTAATATTGTATAAAAGAGTGCAATTTTTCTTATTCTCAATTTATGTTAATTTTGTTTAAATTCTACACCATATACCAATGACTGCCTTTAGAGAACCTAACACATTCTGGGATTAATATGGAGTTCAAAATGTGCCAGAGGTTGACTGTGTATTATAGCTGGAATATTTAAAATGCTCATTCTAATTAGTAATATGAAAGATTCTCTACCTGGCTTGACTTTACAGAGCAGTGATTGCAGAAGAGGTTACCATTAATGTGAGATACAACAAGGACTAATCATGAACAAGTAGAACAATGTGTCACCTTACAAGTGCTATGATGATTTACCATCAGAATGCTATTGAATATCTCTTTTAATCATCCTTTTGGTTTATTAAAAAAAAAAAAAAAAAAAAAAAAAAATCTTGCAGCTCTATTTATGTAGTATGAAGGACACTTATTCACAAAGCCATTTTTTCCCCCCTCTGGAATGTAGACATTCAAGATATTACAATTTCCAATATGCTTGCAATGTAATTGGTTCCTTGATGTCCATTTTCTGTGTTACAAACATTAAACAACTTGTCTTCATGTCAGTGATGATTTTTATTTTAGTGAGAGGTTATATTATTTCTTATGTGTAATTGATGAAAGCTTTCATTTATTTATTAATTTTATTGAGACTAAAGTGTATGACCCAAAATCCTATGTTGACTCTAAAGGAATAAGAATTTTGAAGCCACCTGACTTGGATAGGTTACTTTGTGCTTCCCTTACTTCAGAAAGGGAACATATGATTGAAGCTGTTGAGAAACTGAAACAATCAAAATATACAAACAGTTTCAGAAAGAAAGATTAACCTGGGAAAAGAATGAATAATGAACTTTTTTTTTTTTTTTTTTTTTTTATCCTATAAAAAGGAAAAATATCGAAACATTTCCTATTCTGAATAAGACTAAGAAGTCAGCATTTTGAGAGCTCTTTTCCTAATTTAAAATGTGCAGACAAAAAAGTCTTGTGTCTATCAAACTATTTAAACATTAATGTTTTCTCTTAACCTTCAGTTTTCTATAGTGCTTCACTTAATATTTGAATAAAAACAGTTTATTGTCTGGAACAAATAATGTTTTAGTCTGGCAACATCAAGATGGGACGGTTGAAACATTTATTTTCAAAAATGTATCAAACCAATGAATTTTATCTGAATCCTAACTCCTAACTGTTCCTTATAAAAAGTAAATTAAGGGAAAAAAATAATAATAAATAAATAAAATTAAATAAATAAATGTTTAAACACTCATTAATTTCTCAAATTGTACAAATTTGGTTTGGTTTGGTTTGGTTTTAGAACTATTTTTGGACATCTAATTTATATTCCTAAAAAAAATAATAAAAGGATTTAACAAATAATTTGATAGGACAAGTATCTAGTAAATCATTATTAGAGTATGTCTTTTGCAAAGAAGATAGCCTTCCATTGTTACATTTAGAGTTTGTAAGCCAAAGCCTTAAGTTGAAGGAC
>NC_048926.1:7514418-7520088 GCF_011077185.1 Oxyura jamaicensis | reverse complement strand
CAAAGTGGATAGTTTCTGTGAAATTCAGAGGAGAAATTGATGCTTTAATTCATGACAAGAAGCAATTGTTCTAGAGAGTATCAAAGGACTATTCTCATGACTGAAAGAATTAAGTCTCTGTAAAGTGTAAACAGGTTGCTTAGAAAGGCATAGTTAAAAAAAGTAATACGCTATGGCAAAGGTTTTGTCATGTGAAAGTTAGTGCTAAATAACATTAACAGTACTACACAGTATTTATTTATTATTTTTTGTCAGTATTCATTGCATTATTATTATTTTTATTTCAGTATAACTGATAGCCTGCTACCTTGGAAGACTATGTTCTAGGAATTATTTGTGTTTGTGAGAGTGAGTGGCATTTGTGTATATGTGGTACCTGTGAAGGATCTCTTTTTATATTAATGTTGATTGGTTAGTGTTTGAACACATCTGTAGAATGTGTGCTAAAGATTCATTCTCAGCCTTGCTATTGACTGAATCCAGGGTCTGGGAACCACAACAGCTGGGCTGTAGCAGATT
Source organism: Oxyura jamaicensis (assembly GCF_011077185.1). Taxonomy (NCBI): domain Eukaryota; kingdom Metazoa; phylum Chordata; class Aves; order Anseriformes; family Anatidae; genus Oxyura; species Oxyura jamaicensis. The sequence goes on along the minus strand of NC_048926.1, from coordinate 7,519,569 downwards.
GGGAAGGAGTCCCAGCCTCCTATGGGAATCTTGGAACCCACAAAATTTAGATCGCCTTTAACATTGACAGTATACTAACATACTCAAGTTAGAGTCATACAAAGATAATATGTCTCCATAACCATGTTATAATTCAATGCTTTGCATTAGCTGGACAGAGAATCATGCAGATATTCTGCAAGTATCACAGAATACTGCGTATCACAAAATTCTGAGGTTCTCCAGGTGTTCCTGCTACCATTCTGTCTTGTAGAGGTATAGCTATAAATCCTAGAACACAGAAGGGAATAGATCAACTTTCCAAGCCTGCCACATGGCATGTTGACACAGTTCAAACTCTATTCAAGGTCTTACACCTAAACTTCAACAAATGTGGCAAAGCACCTATGAGTACAGCCATGATAACATATTGCTTGCTAAACTTTCTTCCTAATGATCTCCTCTTTGGAAGTACGAGAACATGGTGAGTGGCTTTCTAAGGTTAGAAAGCAAATTGATTATGAACTGGAGTTTTGTCTACCAACAATTTTTAATATGTAATCTTGTCATGAGTGAACTGAAGTCATTAATAATACAGTAAGCAAAATGTGCTACAGTTAACCTTAAATTATAACTTACAAAGAACATTCTTGCAGTTTCTGCTATGATTTATGGGCTCAGTTTATTCTATGCAAATTCATGCACAGTTTCTAATAAGAGGGAGGAGGAAAGATAAAAGAGCCCTGAATATTTTATAAGCTTTTTCCACTTACCTTAATTTAGAAATATGAAGCTGAATATGTAAGTAGAGAATAATTACCTATTACTAATCTCCCACATAGTTTATCTATTTCAGCCCTGAACATCCTGAGCAATGCAAAACATAACTGTTTTACTACCTGTACCACTGTAAATATGATAATTAGGTATACTTCAGTGCTAGTTTTTGCTGATACATGAGAAGATAGATACTGTAATATAATCAGGCAGTGCTGTGCTATTGTTTTATATCCCTTTTAAAAATAATATACCTGCTGTTCAGTATTTCATTTTCTGGACACAGAAAATGTAACTTTAAACAGGATGGTGCCCTAGATAAGTTCTTTAAGTGTGCTTTTCCAGATGTAATCCTTAAGTTTTAGAACTATTGTTACAAATTTAGGATTGCCATAGAAGTCAATGCAAACATATTCAGCAGAACTTTGCTCTTTTCTCTGTAGCACAAGCACTTCAGGAAACTGTGGTTTCCCATTAATCTCTCACAGTTGAGACCCTAACTCAGAAAGGCACTTAGGCATGTATGTTATATTTTAAACAATTCACTCTAAAAGACCAATATGCAGGTCATCTTGTTCCAGATGAACAGTAAGCAAAACCTCTTCCAGTCTGCTCCTCTTTTTCCCCAGCTACTAAGATTTTTTGCCCAACTACTTAATTCAACTCTGAAGTTTAACCAGGATAATAATTTATGAGTCTTGAAGTCACATAACATTTATGCCTCTATCTTCACTCAACTCAGGTTCTCTCCAGAAAATGGCCATAGTCCCAAACATCATGCTGTCCAAGAGCATGAAAATCCAATGACAAACAGCAGAAGGGTAAAATCTGTGGGTATTATTTCATTTCCAAAAATCTGAGGCAAGCTACAGTTTGCTTTCACTGTTATTGGGTAACAGTAAAAGGAATTATTGGGACCCCCCGATGGTATTTGAAGGCTGTAGCAAAGCAAAACACACTGCTGATTTGTTTCAATTAAGAAATACATTTTGAATCCAAGAATCCCCTCTTTCTAGAAAACCTAACCTGTCAATAGAGTGAAGATTCCCCTGGCTCATACTTCTGTTTCCATCACCAATAATTAGAAAAATACTTGTGTTAATCACCTATGCTATTGCTCTTGAAATTGTCAGGGAAGGAAGGAAGGAAGGAAGGAAGGAAGGAAGGAAGAAGGAAGGAAGGAAGGAAGGAAGGAAGGAAGGAAGGAAGGAAGGAAGGAAGGAAGGAAGGAAGGAAGGAAGGAAGGAAGGAAGGAAGGAAGGAAGTGAGGGAAGTGGGGAAAGTGTGGGAAGTGTGGGAAAGAGAGCTGTTTTTTTTTTTTTTTTTTGTTTGTTTGTTTGTTTGTTTTTCCTAAAATAAAATGACCTGGCTTTATACTGAATTGTACTTTTCATTAGTTAGCAAACAAATCTAAATATTTTTCAGTTATCTCCACTTCTAGCTATCACAATAAATTAAGATCAAATTACAAAAGGCAATAGCCATCCTCCAATCAGGGAAAAAAAATAATTTATTTTCCTTTAAATCAGAAACTCAGGTTTCATTATTGCTCCCTCTTCCTGATCTCTTTGACACTCAGTGTTTTTCATGGCCCTGCATATCTAAAGCATACTAGCACCAAGAGCTATCTCCCAGATGAAATTTAGGTACATAGTAGTCTTTAGCTTTTGCTGTGTTCCTAAGAGACCATACTCATACTAGCTGTCATTTCTAGTTGGAGACTTATGGCCTTAGGTAGGTTTGTTTGTCAAACCAAACTCAACACATTTATTTTGTGGTGCTTCCTGACATTTAGATCCTTCCTAAACCCTGACAAGATCCTCAGGGTAGGCTTTTCTTGCTGCTTTTATCTCTGAAGCTGGAGCAAGTACTTTTTGTCTAAAAATGGCTCATGAAGCTGCCCTCATTCAAAGGGCAATGAGAAACATCTGGATCAGAAGCAATGCAATTTTATTTGAGGAAAAGCAGGATACTCCAGTCTGGAACTGCACCTTTCATGACATGCCAAAAATTGGGACCTGTATCCTCATCGCAAATGTTCAGGCTACATCACCTTGATGTATATAAACAATTTAGTTGGTGAAGATGCAGATCAGGTGTATTTTTTTTGACAATAGCATCACTATTTTCTAATATATGTACTCTGGTTAACTTCCTTTGAGGGTGTTGGCGCCCCCCCCGCGGGGGCGCGGCAAGAATATATTCCTATATTTTTTTCTGTTGTTGTTGTTATAGCTATAGCTGGTTAGCAGCTTTTCCTTGTGTTAAATTCACATTTGACTGGACAGCTCACTAGTTACTGAAATTTTGTACTGATAATAGAACCCACCACCTATTCTGGATATTTTTTTTGCCTTAACTAGAAAAAAAATAAAAATAAAAATATCTAGTCTTCTTTCAGTGGCATTGAAAGACTGTTTCTCTTCCCACTGGGGAGAAACTAAAGTGGTTGAGAGTGAAGTAGCTCAACTTCCTTGGCTCTATCTCCCTTCTCATGACTTATGAGAGTGACCCTGCAAGGTATTAGGTATTTTTTTCCCAGAAGACTCTAGTCACAGCTGAATAACAATCAAATCCTTCCATCTGACTTTTGGCAGCTAACTGAGCTATGCAAATTATCAAAATAATTTCCCTCTAGCTTTTGCTATGGTTGGTAGAAAGAAATAATCATCTCTAGATATCAGATTGCTATGTTACACATTTAACTCCTAAAGCAAAAAGCAATACTCATTTGTTTTATAATTTTAACCTTAGTTAATAGTATAATTAACAAAATGAGAATCAATATGGAACTTGAAGATGGGTTCCTAATTCTTAACTCTTCCATAAGTTGTGTAATTACTATGCAAAATGACCAAAGAGTCATCCCAGTTGAAAGAGCAGCAGCAAAGTGGCCTGACCACTAGCGTATTTTGTGAAGTCAGAGCAAGATTTCTCTAAACAAGTAGGGTCATTTATTCATTGTTTTATTTAGGACTGTCCCAGAGACTGAGTTTTATTTTATTTTATTTTAGTTATGTTATTTTATGTTATTTTATTTTATTTTTTTTCTATCCATCATTCCTCTGTTCAAGAATGCTTGCATGGAAACATCCCAGAGGTTTGTCCTCTTGTCCAGAATTGCTAGACATGTAGAAATCCTAAAATGAGTCTAAAGCTGTCTGGCTACAGAGCTCTTAAAAGCATCTAAATTCTTACACTTTCTGGATAACCACAGACTGAAATTTGTAGTTTTACCTGGAGGCTGCTGGGAATATTAACTGGAGGTATTTGGCCGAGTTGTGGTAAATGGGGTTAAATCCAGTTGGTATCCAGTCACTAGTGACATCCCCCAGGGCTCAATATTGGGTCCAGTTCTCTTTAATATCTCAATGTTCTGCGTGAGGGGATCAAGTGCACCCTCAGTAAGTTTGCAGCTGACACCAAGTTAGGTATGGCTGTTGATCTGCTTGAGAGTAGGAAAGTGTAAGAGGCATCTGGATAGGTTGGACTGATGGGCCAAGTCCAACTGTATGAAGTTTAACAAGGTCAAGTGCTGGGTACTGCACTTGAGGTACAACAACCCCATGCAATACTACAGACTGGGGGAAGAATGGCTGGAAATCTGCCTGTCAGAAAAGGACCTGCATGTATTGGTCAATAGCTGGCTGAATATGAGCCAGCAGTGTGCTCAGGTGGCCAAGAATTACAGAAATAGTGCGGCCAGTAGGATTACGGAAGTGATTGTCCCTCTGTACTTGGTGCTGGTGAGGCCACACCTTGAATACTTTGTTCAGTATTGGGCCTCTCTCCACAAGGACATTGAGGTGCTGGAGTGAGTCCAAAGAAAGGCAATGTAGCTGGTGAAGAGTCTAGAGAACAAGTGGCTCAGAGAACTGGGGTTGTTTAGCCTGGAGAAAAGGAGGCTTAGGCATTATTGCTCTGTACAACTACCTCAAAGGAGGTTGGAATGAGGTGAGGGTTGGTGTCTTCACCCAAGCAACAAAAGTGATAGGACAAGAGGAAATGGCTTTAATTTATACCAAGTTTAGGTTGGATGTTATGATTTTCTTTTTTTTTTTTTTTTTCACTGAAAAGGTTGTGAAGCATTGGAACAGGATGCCCAAGGAAGCTGTTGAGTCACCATCCCTCAAGATATTTAAAAGACAGGTAAATGTGGTGCTTAGGGACATCATTTAGTGCTAGTGCTAGGTTAGCGGTTGAACTTGATGATCTAAGATATCCTTTCCAACCTAAATGATTCTGATTCTATGATTTGGAAATTTTGGCTAGAACTGTTTCCCAGGCCCAAAGTCAGAAAAATAAAAAAAAATAAAATTTAAAAAAAAAAAGAAAAAAAAAAAAGAGAAAAACAGAAAAATACAGCTCCAGGATAGCCATAAGATGAAGAGCAAC
>NC_048926.1:7490933-7514318 GCF_011077185.1 Oxyura jamaicensis | reverse complement strand
ATGCTATTAGGAATAGTTACTTGGTTGCACTCTCCTGGATAAACTCCTTGGCACTGTCTGGAAGATTGCCAGGTCTTATGGGCCAAATACCAGGGATCAGGCTAACAGTTGACCTGAATGGGCAATCATGGGCGAGTACTTGAACTTTGTGTGTTTTATTAATACTGAGATAGCCTAAGCAATTCAGAGGCTGAGTTATGCGGGCTCTCCTTCTTAGAGAGAAACCTCATTTCTCTCCTTTCCCAATGTTTTGCATTAAATCACAAATTCAAAAGGCCTCAGTTTGTATGTAATGAAAATGTATGTAAAAACCATGGCAAATATATGTAAATATGTGTGTTGGCTTTTAGCTTGTCTACCTCTTGTTAATGAAGGTGTCAGTGCTTGCCACTTCTCAGGCTCCTCATCCTGGAGACAGTACTAAAGCAAAAGCTGGTTAAAAAATAAAATAAAATAAAATAAAATAAATAAAATAAAATAAAATAAAATAAAATAAAATAAAATAAAAAGCCAAATGCACCAAGTGTTAACTTTGTCATTGGAGATTGAGAAGACTGTTGTTTCTGACTGAAACTGCTAGAACGGACGGGGAACAAACATCTTGCAGTATCAGACCCATGGATCACAAGAGAGGTGGGAGAAGACCTGAAATTAGTGTGCTGATTGGCAGTGACTGAAGAAAGAACAATCAGGTTTATTAGCCTTTGTTTTATGATAAAAAATTGATATAACTCTAATCCTTAGATGAAGTGAAAAAAAAATTAACGTCTCTCTCTCTCTCTTGCACACACACAGTCATGCATACACACATATACATTCACTCTTTCTTTCTTTTTTCTTCCTAAGATGTAACTGTTCTGGGAGAAGGAAGATTGCATTTCTTCAATGACTGCATTGTTTATAAGAAGCTGTCAGTATTGATCAGTGGTTAAGGCTGGCAGAAAGAAAATGGTTTACACTTTCCATTTTAAATGTGAGAAGTCTAAATAATCTTATGAGCAGTACTGGACAGCAGATCCTTCTCACTAGCATTTCCTTTGTTTCCTCATACATGGTTGAGTAGTACACATCTGCTAAAGGAAATCTAGAACCTGGATCTCCAAACCACAGTGGGTAGTTTGGAAAATCAGAAACTGGATCTCCAAACCATAGGGGGTGGTTTGGAGTGGTAGACTCTTCTGTTTCCCATTGTATCCCTAGCCACACAGTTATATCACTGCAGTAATAATAAAAGGCAACAAGATGTGTAGTCTTAAATGTCTGCATTTTCTGAAATGAGGACAGGAGAGGGAGCATAATATACATATCCATATGAAGTAGGTACAAAGTAGAAATTCCATGTTTTTTTTTTCTGAGTGAAAACAAGAGATAAGACTTATTCCATTCCCCTTCCTTTCAGAACAAACCTCTGTTCCACACTTCAATTTTAAGCTTTGTCTCATGCCACAATATAGAAAGGGTACATTCTGACATGCTGGTGTTGTTCTTTATAGTAATCCATTCACTAATGCTAAAATAACAACCACAGATCATATGATTAAGGAGCATAAACTTCATTTAACCTGAATATATCTTCTGGAGCACCAAATTTTGCAGTACACTGTTTGATCTTCTCAATTCAATTTGCGTGCATGAAAGTTAGTTTGTACCACAGGGAGTTCATCTTTTTGATTTTCCTGGCTTATTCTTATTACAACTGATCCAAAACTGAACTTTTTAAATGATTGAATGCACTGGGGAACATTGAACATAAATGTGGCTCATGAAAAGACTTACTAGCCATAGCAATTCCAAATCCAGACAGAATTCAAGGGGATAACTTATTTCACAGAACTGAACTGTAGGGGTTGGAAGGGACCTCGAAAGATCATCGGGTCCAACCCCCCTGCAAAGCAGGATCCTCAGAGCAGGCTGCCCAGGTAGGCGTCCAGATGGGCCTTGAATATCTCCAGAGAAGGAGACTCCACAACCTCTCTAGGCAGCCTGTTCCAGTGCTCCGTCACCTTCGCTGTGAAGAAGTTCTTTCGCATGTTGGTGCAGAACTTCCTGTGTTCTATTTTGCAGCCATTGTCCCTTGTCCTATCCCCACAAACCACTGAGAAGATGTTAGCTACATCCTTCTGTCTCCCACCCCTCAGATATTTATAGACATTGATAAGATCTCCCCACAGTCTCCTCTTCTCCAGGCTGAACAGACCCAGGTCTCTCAGCCTGTCCTCATGGGAAAGGTGCTCCAGGCCCTATATCATCTTTGTGGCCCTCCACTGCACTCTTTCCAGGAGATCCCTGCCTTTTTTGTACCAGGGAGCCCAGAACTGGACACAGTACTGCAGGTGAGGCCTGACCAGGGCAGAGTAGAGGGGCAGGATCACCTCCCTTGACCATGCTCCTTTTAATGCATGCCAGGATCCCATATTCGCTCTTGGCCACAAGGGCACACTGCTGGCTCATGGTCAACCTGTCGGCTCTCTGTTGGCTCTCCATAGATTTTTTGAGTATTTCAGTATAGAAAACAAAGAACAAAAAGAACAAAAAGAAGTAACAAAAAGAAGTTTTTTTTTTTTTTGTTTTTTTTTTTTTTTTTTTTTTAATGGGTACAGCAGGCAGGTATTGTATGTGAATTTCTGCAGAAATAAAAATGCAATTATTCTCCAAGGGTTAAATAGGCACTGGACACCAGACACCAGAAGAGACCTTTGAATTTTCTAATACGCAAAGGTGAAAGAAAAGGGGGAAAAAATAAAAAAGAAAACAAAGAAACCTACATTAATTAGATCCATTGCTAAGAGGAAAATATGCATGTCAAGTAAATTGTTGGTATAGATGGTACTTACCAACCAGTGAAGCTGTCGGATAACATTCCTTTGTAGATTCATGGGGGAATTGGTAACACAGGGATGAAGGGTTAGCAATAGCTCCTAGGGCTTCTATGAGGCTTACTATAGATCACAAACTTGTGTTGTCTAGGAAAAAGGCAAAAGAATATCTAGATAAATTGGAATCGACAAAGTTAGGCAACTTGGAGAAAGAAGCCTCTTGAGTCGCCTGTAACCACAGAAGTGATTGAAAGTGATACAATCAATGTAACCCAGGAAGACTCTGGGGAAAAATGACTTTACCTATCAAGTATCCATAGTTGTAGGCATGTGGCTCGTATAAGTTTGTTTTAATGCTAACTGAAGCTTCTGTCACTTTTGCTGTAATTTTGGGATTTATTGGAGATTAAATGGAGACCATATTAATAACATAATAGTTCCTTTCAGTTTGAAGGGATCCAGAAGTCTTTTTAGCACTAGGAGGGAGATCTACTTTATATGGGACAGATAAAAAACAGAGGAAAAAGAAAATGGGTATACTCTGTACCATACATGTCAGTCTCACTTCAGTGCCTGGTAAAATTATGGAAATTATTCTTGAGTTACAGAAAAACACTGGAAAGTCAATACAGTCATTGGTCATAGCCAACTTGGGGAAAGTAGCCTTACAAGGGGAAAGTACTGCTTAAATATTTTTTCTTTTATTCCAAGGTTCCCTTTCTAGTTCGTCATAGAAAGCCTGTTGGATTTCAGCAAAGCTTTCAATCTTTCTGGACAAAAGGTCCAGCATACAGCTCAACAAGTACATAACATTATAGGCAAACAAATGGCTGACACGTTGCGCTTATGGGCTATTCTAAAAGGGGTTGCAACATACTGGTGGCCAGTCACTAGTACAATTCCTCAAGGCTTCATTTAGGGCCAATTCTCTTCAAAGTTTTTGATAATTGATCTGCATGTAGTACTTTACTGGATACTGAGTAAGTTTTCAGATGATATTAAATTAGGAGAAGCTGTTGACTACCTTCAGGGTAGAGAAGCCTTGTAGAGAGCCCTTGACAAAATCAAGTGCTGGGCAATCATCAACCACATGAAATTTAGCAAAAGTGCTGGATAATGTACCTGGTACATGGCAACCCTAGATATATGTACAGACTGGGAGAGAAGAGGCTCAAGAACAGCCCCGTGGAAAGGGATCTGGGGGTTCTGGTTAATGGCAAGTTAATCAACACAGATTTCACTACAAAACAAAAACAGCACCAGAAAAGCCATTATGAAGAAAATTAACCCTATCCCAGCCAAAACTTGTACATTTAAATTGCTCTCATTTAAGCAACTTACCGTTTTATCTGTAATAGCTGAAGCAATGCTGGAATAGGCAAGGCACTGCTTTTTTCATAGGCAAAAGGCTGGGTGTGAGCCCTAGGTAACATAAAACTCAGGACACACTAAGAACAAAAACAAGAAAGAAATAACAGCAGTTAATAAAGTTGCTGGATAGTCATTCAGTGAGTAAAATATCTTTGTAGTAGTTTTGAAAACAAACCATATAGAGCCGATCTGGATTTATCTCCCTTCATGCAGTGACCCGTGGCTTCTGTGGAGATCCCTATCTCTCTCCATCAATTATGGAAGGAGCTTAGGATGTCCATTCTCTTTGCTTAAATTACTAAACTGTATTTTTAAAATCAGATGAGTAGAATCCAAGCCTTCATTGCTCTAAGTTTTCCACTAAAACTGAGTTAATTCTCCTAACCTCCCTCCACCCTGCCACAGTTCACAGCCACTCCAGGTTTCACACACAGTTCTGGGTGCTTGCAAGGGGGCATTACTGCTGACAAAAGGATCCACAGACAAAGTGAATCTTCAGTTTTTCTCATTTTTTGTCTGCTTGAAAATATTTTTTTCTTCAGGAATGACAAGACAGCCAAGCCCAGACCTGTAACACTTGCAAGAAGGAATACACACATATGGCTTTGAGTCCAATCTGGTTATCTCTACCCATGTGAGGATTCATCTACATCAATCCAAAGGCAAAGTTTAGGGTACTGGGACTAGAACAATTTTAGGAGAATACACAGATCTAAAAAGTACAAAATTATAGATTTACTGGAAGAACTGAGATTCCTATAGTGTCCTTTAGGGCATAAAACCCTGCTGTATCAAATGATACAGCCTCAGAATGTGAATATAAGGACCATAATATTAAAGGTTTTACATACTTAATTTCTTGTCAGAGAAGAAACTGCAGTGAGTTAAGCACTTGTTTGCCTTATCCAGGGCCATTTGCCTATGGTGCTTTTAGCACCAATGATGATATACCAAAACCTTTTGTTTGTGGGGGTAAAAAATAAGAACTTATCTCCTAATAGCAGCAGTTATGCTATGTTTATGTCAGTGCTGCAGTACGTGAGGACTGGCAAGTCTCTGCTGATTTAAATTCTCCTGAATACAAGACTTCCAGAGCTGTAAATAGAGAGAGGTTAAGGCCAGATCTTCCAGCTCAGATGAAGTTGCTTCTTTGTTTATTATTGTTCAGTTGCAATCAAATAATTGATGTTCCCAACATTGCCGGGGCTACTGCATGATGTAAGCCACATGAGTGAGATAGTGGGAAACAAAGAAGAGAAAAATAATAATTCAGAGAAGAATAGAGCTCTTAACACATGCATACACAGTCATATGGGAACTAAAACTCAGAACGGTGTAACAAAAATAGGCTTTCCCCCACCCTTGTTCACGCATGCTATGAAAGTCCTTTGCATGGGAGAGGAAAAAATAAACATTCCCAGGAATGCTGAGATGTCAAAGTGCAGCCTTTTTCCTTTAAGCATATAAAATATTAAGAACGCTCAGTAAAAGCTAATAGGGAAGCTGCTTAGAAAAGATAAAAAATTAATTTTAATGCCCAGAGGACCAAGTAACACACTTTTTTCACAACCTCAATTAATTTTAATATTTTAGTATTTGAAAGTAGTGTCTCTCCAATAATATTTTAAAAGTTACTTGTATCTCTTTTTACTAACATGTGAACTTGTTCTTTTTCTCTTTTTGCCTCCCACTCATTCTCTCTTTCTAATAGATATAACAGACTACTTTTTCATAACTTACAGTATAAAGTGACCAATGGATTTCTTCATTTTTTTTTGGTGTGATATTTCTTCTCTACTGATTTCATGTGAGAATAGAGGGGTTTTCCAAATAAACAGAGGCAAAAATCAGTGCACTGAAAACAACTTCAGCAATGGTCCAGATAATTTGCACTGGAAGATTGCTGCATAGGCATAGTCAGATTGCTTCTCAATTAGTTACTTTGAAGAAGTGATCCATAGAAACCAAGGGTATAGTGCAGACTGCAAAAATGTAGCCTGTGACTCAAGTGAAGATAAATGTTTAGGCCAAGCTCTCTTCAATGTTTTCATAAATGACTTGGATGAAAAACTTTAAGGTATATAAAGCAAGTTTATGGATGACACTAAATTGGGAGGAGTGCTTTAATCCCTTGAGGGATTAAATTAAAGGCCTTGCAGAGAAATCTTGACAAATTAGAATACTGGGCAATTACCAACCACATGAAGTTTAACAAGAGCAAGTGCTGGATTATTCACCAGGGACAGAACACCCCTAGATATATGTACAGACTGGGGAATGAGAGGTTGGAGAGCAGCCCTGCAGAAAGGGATCTGAAGGTTGTGGTCAATGGCAAGTTGAACATATGCCTTGGCAGCCAAAAGGGCCAGCTCTTCTCTGGGGTGTATTAGGCACAGCACTGCTAGCTGGTCGAGGGAAGGGATTGACCCATTCACTCATGAGCCTCACCTCAAGTACTGTGTGCATTTTTGGGCACAATAATATAAGAGAGACATAAAACTATCAGAGAGCATTCCAAGAAGTGCTATGAAGATGGTGAAAAGTATAGAGGGCAAGACATATGAGGAGGGGATGAAGTCACTAGGTTTGTTCAGGCTAAAGAAGAAACTGAGGGTAGGACTCAAGACAGCCTGCAATTTCCTCAGCAGAGGAGCAGAGGGGCAGGCACTGAGCTTTGCTCTCTGGGAACAGTGACAAGACCTGTGGGAAGGGCATGGAACGGTCACGTGGAGGTTCAATGTGGGTGTTAAGAAAAGGCTCTTCTCCAAGAGGGTGGTTGGGCACTGGAACAGGCTCCCCAGAAATGTGTTCATGGCACGGAGCCTGTCAGAGTTCAAGAAGCATTTGGATCTCAGACATATTGTTTGGTTTTTGAGTGGTCCTGTGTGGAGAATGGGAGCTGGACTCAATGATACTTGTGGGTCCCTTCCAGATTGGGTTAAGATTCTATTATCTCAATGTCTTTGACTGCATTGTCATTATTGTCTGAATTATCTAATTAAAAACTATCTCATGTATAACTGCATGGGTGCACTGCAATGGTATAGACATGCTTTGAGAGGAAATCTTACATGTCAATAAAAACAAAAATAAATAAATAAAAGAAAGTGGAAGAATATATATATATATATGTATATATATACATATATATATATATATTGATTTGCTTATTGATAATCATGTCCAGAAATGGCCTCATGAAAAAGGCCAAAGGAAAAACATTTTTAAAAAGCAATTTAAAAGCTGCATGTTCTGTGCTGGTTTTCAGGTGGGTTCCTAAGGGTCAATGAATCTTCTTTTATTTTTAACACTGCTTCTGTATAGTACCTGGGAAATTATATTTATTTAAGCCATCAACAACTCAACTATCAGTGAAATAAGTTAAGTTTTCTGTCTTTTAACACTATTTAAGCATTTATCTCCAAAATCACATACCTGCCTCCTTTTGTAATACAGCTGGGCAAGTTACTTCCCATGTATTTTCCCTCGTAATTTTATTTGAAAGTAGCGGGGATGTAAGTTGATATGAATAGAGAACTTTCAGAAACTATGTGCTTCTCAGGCAAATAAATGCTCTCTTTGTTTGTGCCTAATAATCTTATACAGAACTTGATAATATACAAACAGAACAAAGCATATTAGAAAAATTTCTGCGTGCTATAGACAAATATACCAGCCTTTATTGATCACATTTGCCTCTTCATTATACTAGATATCCCATCCTATTGAAGATAGATTTCCTTATTATTATACCACCATAGCACTTAAAGAAAGAAAAGATTGACCAAGTACCATTTATAACGTTATGGTAGAGAGGACTGGGATTTCATTTACTTATTATTATTATTATATTATATTTTAAAAATAAATTACCTTTATTCAGAGCAGCTATAGAATTAAGAATGATTTTCAGTCAGGGAGAGATTTGCAAAAATACAAATTTCTTTGATGATATGTGCAGCTTACTGAGAACATTTCCAAAAGAAACGTTCTTACACATTCAATGATATACAAATGAAAGCCTTTTTTAACAGCAACATTCAGTAGTTCTCAAATATAATTGAATCATAGAATCATAGAACAACTTTGGTTGGAAGATACCTTAAATATCATCTAGTTCCAACCCCCTGCCACCAACTAGATCAGATTCTCTGCAGGGATTCTCTCAATGAGTTCTCACACAGTCCGTGCTCATGTCTGGGATTCTTCCAACCCATGTGCTGCACCTTGCACTTGGGCCTTTTGAACCTCCTTAGGTTTACATGGCCCCACTTCACAAGCTTGTCTAGGTTCCTCTGGATGGCATCCCTTTCTTCTGTTGTATCCACTGCACCACTCATCTTGATGTCATCCACAGACTTGTTGAGGGTGCACTCAATCCCATTGTCTGTATCATTGATAAAGATATTAAAAAGCATTGGTCCAAGATGCACCCCTGAGGGATGCCACTCATCAGAGGCCTCCACAGGGACATAGCGCCATTGGCCACAACTCTCTGGGTGTGGCCATCCAGCCAATTCCTTATCAATTGAGTGGTCCACTCTTTAAATCCATATCTCTCCAATTTAGAGATAAGGATATTGTTTGGGACCATGTTAAAGGCCTTACAGAAATCCAGGTAGATGACATTGGCTAGTCTTCAGTTACTCCAGCACAGAAGGCCACCAGATTGGTCAGGCACGATTTGGTGAAGCCATGCTGGCTGCCTTCAGTCACCTCTTTGTTCTGCATTTACCTTGGCATTGCTTCCAGGTGGATCTGTTCCATGATCTGTCCAGGCACAGAGGTGAGGCTCTCTGGTCCATGGTTCCCTAGGTCTTCCTTTCTACCCTGTTGTGGTTTAACCCTGCCACCAGCTAAACATCACACACACATTTGCTCACCCACCCCCTCCATTCCCTTCCAAGTAGGATGGGGAAGAGAATCAGGAAATAAATAATTAATTAAATAAATAATAATAAAAGTAAAAGCTTGTGAGTTGAGATATAGAAAGTTTAATAGAAGAGAAACATAAAAGAGAAATCATAACAACAATAACAACATCAATATAATAATATCTACAAAGTAAGTGATGCACAATGCAATTGCTCGTCTCTGATACTAAGGTGTTTGAGCCTGTTTCTGATAGTTCAAGAACAATCTCTTTAACAACTGAGACATCTGTTTATGAAACAGAGCACTCTGGAGCATTATTATTATATGAACTCTTGTAAGAATACATCTCTACTACAGTCTAGTTCAGTCACATGCAAGATGGATACATAAGGAATCAGACTAGAAATAAAAAATTCTGATGAAAAAATGTTTGATCAGTTGTACATTTTTCCTTTGAAAAATGAGTTTTTCTTATATTCAGACTTGTATGTAGGTACTGTCCGTTCTGATAATTTCTGATTTTTTAAAAGCAGTAGTTTGAAACAGAATAATGTATTTTTCTTAAATTCTCAGTTCAGACCTATTTACTTTTAAACTGACATTTGAATTAAAGTAGAATTTGAGTGACATTTTAATTTATGATGCCAATTTGATATAAAACTTACGCTTCACGTCAGCTTTTCAAAATGAAATGTTTCATTTCAAATCAATGTTTTGATTCAATGTCTCATTTTAACCTGTCAAAATATTTTGTTTTGATTGAAGAAAAATACTCTTCACACTTCTTTAACTTTTTAT
The DNA here is from genome assembly GCF_011077185.1 of Oxyura jamaicensis. NCBI lineage: Eukaryota > Metazoa > Chordata > Aves > Anseriformes > Anatidae > Oxyura > Oxyura jamaicensis. Next base: position 7,504,458 of record NC_048926.1, on the reverse strand, counting down.
TTCTGAAACTTAGTTTTTTTTTTTATCATTCCAGCCTGATATAATTACCAAAAATTGTTGTAGTAAAATTTTCAAGTAGACAAAAATGTTATTTTGACTATATTTAATATAATTAATTATTACGTTAAAAATATGAAATTACTATAAAATTTTGAAGACAAGTTTGGAACGTTAAACTAACACTTTAATATAACTACATTACTTCCTAAATTTATCTTTAATGTCCCTTTGATGAAATATGAGTAAATCAGGTTTATAAACATTCTGTACACATTGTGATTAAGTGGCTTTTAGGTACTTGCATTATCTTCACAGAATCATAGAATGGTTTGGGTTGGAAAGGACCTTAAAAATCATCTAGTTCCAATCTTTATCCCCCCTGCCATGGGCAGGGTCACCTTCCACTAGATCAGGTTGCTCATCCAACCTGGCCTCGGGCACTTACAGGGATGGGGCATCCACAACATCTTTGGGCAGCCTATGTCAGTGCCTCACCACCCTCTGAGTCAATAATTTCTCCCAAATATCTAATCTAAACCTAACCTCTTTTAGTTTAAGCTATTACTCACTCTACTGTCCCTTCATCGCCTGACAAAGAGTTTCTCCCTAGCTTTCCTTCATCCTCCTTTAGGTACTAGAAGGCTTCTATAAACTCTCCCCAGAGCCTTCTCTTCTCCAGGCTGAACAACCCCAACTCCCTCAGCCTGTCTTCACAGAATAGGTGCTCCAGATCCTTGATCATCTTTGTGGCCCTCCTCTGGACTCATTCAAATACATCCACGTCTTTCTTGTGCTAGGTGCCCCAGAGCTGAACACAGTATGCTAGGTGGGGTCTCACAAGAGCAGAGCAGAGGGGGAGAATCACCTCCCTCAACATGCTGGGCCCGTTTCTTTTGATTTATTTTTATTTTGAATTAACTATTTCCATAACTTATACACAAATATATATAAAAAAGAACAAATAAAAAATCCTCATGATTGAATTAGGAGCAAACACTCTAAATTTTAGTAGCAGTATTATCTACTTATTGAAGTCTGAATGACATTACAATTGGTATTTTTAAAGTATTTTCTAGTTCTAGTTACAGTTTAGACTGGGATTTTTAGGAAGATGGAAAACATACTTCTATTATTATTATTATTATTAATATAAGATTTTGTTGTTATTTTCTAATTTGCAATTTATCTTTTTTAAGAACAGTTTCTTGTAAGAGTTAAAAATAAACTGACTTTGAAATAAAACAAAAAGAAAAGTAGTGTTATCACACACTTGGCAGAGGCAGAAAGAATTATTTTTGCTATTAAGCAAACCAATTTCTTCATCTTTCTAAACAAGTGTTTCTAAAATAGGATTAACTTTAGGTCACAGACTTATTTGTAAACTATATAACTGGAGAAAATATATATCATATAAACAGAAAAAAAAATAAAACAATAAAACTCTTACTTCTGTTTATCTTTTTTTAAAACTTTTTTATTATTATTTTTTAACATTTTTCATAAAAAGGCATGAGATTGCCCTACACACACACTATGGACAGTATTTTGCATATGAACTATAGCAATTGATAACTAAATGTTGCCCAGATAAAACCCAAGCCTATTAAAATATTTACAAATCTTAGCAGAAATAAATATTCATAATAGACTTCATTCTGGGTGCACTCTGACAGCCATTTTGAGAAGCTCTTTTCTATTTGCACAATGAATTAAAGCAATTATTGCTTATACTGCTAGAACCCTCAGAGGCTCCATTATGTTGCCATCTCTGGAAGGACACTTTAAAATACAACCCTTGCGCCATCCCCCCCCACCGACACTTTACAGTCTCATAGGTCCCATAGGGGTTAAAGAAAAAAAAGAAGAAGAAAATATTAATAATAAAAAATATAATAATAATAATTAAAAAAAAAAAAAGATAGGACATATGAAAACCAACGAAAAATCTACTGAAACAATGTTATATTCTCACAGCTTCAGCCAACGGCTTTGTAATCAACAAGGAGAAAATTGAGGTTTTCTTTGCTTGGTACAGTCTTTGGTACAAAATCACAGTTCAGTACTTAAGAGTAAATTAAGAAATGAAACTCCATTAACAGTTTCCAGGTGGGTGATGTTGAGCACATGGCTTGTTGGGCTCACTGTTGTGCCACTCACTGTTGCTATGGTAAATCTATGAGCAGGTTTACCACCCCAAACACACTCATTCTCTGCAGATCCCAGCCTGAGTGCAACCTGATATAAACGAAAGGGATGAGGACCCAGGGTGGTGCAGGAAATGAACTGACTTGACTGCCCAAATGCACCTTTACTTCCTCCTCCACATATATTTTGTACAGATTACTACAGTGCCTGAGAGAGAGGTGTTCCAGACAATTTGAGCCAAAAATGTGGAGAAACATCTCTGGATGGCCATTCAACCTTCTAGAATGTCTCATTGGCTAGAATAAAACACCATTCTTGTCTTCTAAAACTGTGTTTTAGAGATTCTAAAACTATATTTTAGACATCTAGAGATTAAGTCTCCTAACAGGTGGGATGACTCCAGCTTGGAGTATGTGGTATTACTGAGAGCAGCACTGGACCTCCACTGACACCAACATAGCTTGGATTTTGTATTTAATTAAAAAGAGAATGTATATAAATATATATATATGCATATATATATACATATATATTAAGATTTGATTCAGAGCCTATTTCTCACATAAATTTTCTGTTGATATAAAAACATACAGAATGACGTGGAGATAAAGTGCTTGAATAAATTAAAAATATAATATTAGAAGCTTGTTTGTGTGTGTGTGTGTGTGTTATACATTGAAAGAGAAAAGTGAAATACAAAAAGAGGCACTTTGCTTTAAGACTGGAGACTAAATATTTTTGAAAGTAATTGCAGGAGAAACATTTCAAGCAAACTATATATACATATATATCTTAATCTGTAAATAAATATATGTGAAAATGGTGGCATTTCTTGCAAAACAGATTATTCTGATGTTCTGATGTCTTCAATATCTTCAGTTTTGTCTTCTAGATATTCTAGATTTTTTTTTTTTTTGGCTGTTATTTTAAGGTAGTATTTTGAAGCTGTGTTTCTTTATTATACAAAACATCTACTAAAATAAATCCAGGAAGATTTTATATAATGTCTATACACAAATCATTGCACTCCTAACTCTTGTTTTCCCTTCTAGTCCTTCCTCCTTCACCAGTCCACCTTCACTGGACCTCCTTCGCTAGTCCTTCCTCTTTTCTAGTCCTCCTTCACTACTCTTGTAGCCTCTTATGAAATGTGCCAAATAATTTTTAAAAAGTCATTCTCCAAGTTAATCATATACAAGGAGTCAATTAGCTTTCCTCTGAAATTTCACCAAAGTGGGAAAGTAAATAAAAAATAAATATTTTTATATTGTGATTTTTGTTTTGCTTTGTTTCTTTTGTTAATTTTGATCTTAGTTTCATGCAGCATGTTTAAACTGGCAAGAGAGAAATGTTCTTCAATTACTTCATTCTTTAAATGATGACATTTTTATTTTAACTGATAAAATTTTCAATATGTCCTTAAAGTCAAAATTGAAGCTTTATTTATTTTTTTTTCATTTAACGGGCCCTGAGAAGGTCAAAACATTCAATTATAGCAAAGTCTTGTAAAGCCTTCTTGGACAGGGCATCATTACTGGAATTTTTACTGCCATCCAACTGTCAGCTTCTAAGTATTATTTCCTCCTTTCGGCTTCATGCAGAGAATTCTTGGAGATAGAGGGATATCCTTACACATTATCTTCTTTACCATATAATACAGAAATCAACCTCTTCATCCTTTTCCCAGCCCTCAGTGATGAAGCTGAGCTCATTTCTGCCACACAACATATAACGGGGCATGCCCAACTGAGTGGCATGCAATGGAAATTGGTTCCTAGATCAGACTGGATTAAATTAGATACAATCCCTGACTGCAGCAATGCAGTTTATTTATGATGGTCTTTATTAAGTGCATGAGACGGAGAAATGAAAAATTTGTACGTTGTTGGTCTAGAGTTGTGAATGGTGCAGGAATTGGGAGAAAAATATTAAAATTTCTGCATCATATATATATATATATGATGCAGAAATTTTATTATATATTATATTATATATATTATATATATTATAATTATATAAATATATATATATATATATTTGTTAAAGTTGTTTTTCAACAGTGTTAGGTTAAAATGTCTGAGCTCAGTCATCTGCATAGGAGGTAGGTGTCCAAATGTTTGTTGCAGATACTATGTGGTCTAGTCAATATGGAACTCAATGCAGTTTGCACACAGATGTATCCAGTAGAATTTGAGACATGTTAGGACTGTCAGATATAATGAGGGACTACAGTCAGATACCCATGACTCTCCAGAACATCAGCTGGAGACCAGGTAAGGGTGTCTTATGGCCTCACAATTGTTTCTGCAGCCTTTGTTTCTGCTGAAATCAGAATGACAGTATGATAAATCCATACACTGAGCAGGTATCTTTAAGAGCAATAGGGATATCAGAAGTCAATTTTGTCTTCTAAACAGATTTTGATCTGAAATTCACTGGATCTTTTGAAAGTGTTTCTGTGTTTATGTGTATGCGTGTGTGTGTATTGTGTGTAACTGAGTTTTCACAGTTTGCTAGGACATTTATGAAAGACAGCGCACCTAGTATTTCATCAGCCAGACATGGCTAGTCTATGGTATTTTGTAAATTCTTTTGTTCCTTTCGAAAATCCATAAGAGATTACTTTTTGAACAAATTATATTTTAGTCTCATTAGTCTCTTTTAGTCTCATTAGATCCAGTTCTTAGTTTTGTACTGTGTAAACAGCAGCCCAGAAGTATGTTCCCCAGAAAGCTAGGCCTGGACCTCCAGAGATTAAAGCAATCATCCTCCTGAATCTGTGGCTTGTACTGAGAAAAAAACATACATATCTAAAATATAGAGGGAAAGAGAAAGTTGAGAAACCATTTTAGAAAGGTTACCATCAGCATGGTTCATGAAGGAAGGAAAGCAGTAGCAGGAACAGAAAGAAGCCTGGGTAAAAGCTTATGCTGAAGCAATCTTAACTGGATGTACTATTCAGAGCTCCACTCAAGTGAAGTGGAGCTCCGCTCTGGCTCAAGTGAAGGCACTTACATAATATCTTAATCTGTCTTAATCTGTGAACTGAATATCACCCTTAAAAACGCATCCTATACTTATAATCACGGGATAAATTTACACATCTTTCAGTGGTGTATCAAAACCAAGAAATAGAATCATTTCCTGAAGGTGATCTCTAGAAAGCTGCCTAGATAAATAGCTTTTTGCATAGCTCACTTGTTAGATGCCTGCATTTTGTAAAGATGAATGCAGGCTGTTTTGCCTAGGGAAAAACAACAACTAAATAGAAACTGGTTAGTCCAGAGATGGTTCCCATTGGTATCGGAGCATGTGCTAGCTAACTGTAGAGCTTGTGCCAAGTCCAGTCAGTACAGCAGTTCATGCTCTGAAGTGAAACTGAGGCCATTCTTGTCTAGTTGCCCATTTGAATCAAGCCAAGCTGAACTGGAATTTAGCATAACCCAGCATCTGTTATTGGTTTATGACAGTACGTCTCACACAGCATGCAGATCTCCAAAGCACAGGACTGGTATGTACAGGGTTGGAGGGATTAAGTTCTGAAATAAAGTGATCCACCAGTGAAATCTCTGTATATAAGGAGACCTTTCTATGCTGATCTCTACAAGTGTGCCAGTATTCCCATTCTCTACAATGGTGTAGTGGGTTTACGTGGCAAGGTTTTGGTAGCAGGGGGCCATAGGGGTGGCTTCTGTGAGAAGATTCTAGAAGCTGCCCCATGTAAAATGTGCGCCACACAATAGCTGGGAGAGTGAGAGGAGTGAGAAACAGCCTTGCAGGCGCCAAGGTCAGTGAAGATTGAGGGGGAGAGGTGCTCCAGGCGCCGGGGCAGAAGTCCCCTGCAGCCTGTGGTGAGGGCCATGGTGAAGCAGGCTGTCCCCCTGCAGCCCATGGAGTACCATGGTGGAGCAGAGTTCCATGCTGCAGCCCAGGAGGGAGACCATGGTGGAGCAGGTGAACCTGCACTGACGGAGACTGCGCCCTGTGGAAGACCCCTGCCGGAGCAGATTCCAGGCCAGACCTGTAGGCCGGGGAGAGAAGACCACGCAGGAGCAGGTGACCTGGCAGGAGATACTGCCTGTCAGGGATCCAGATTGGAGCAGTTTGCTCCTGAGGAATGGACCCTGTGGTATGGCCCCATACCTGGAACAGTTCTTGAAGAGCTGCTGCCTGTGGGCAGCCCCTGCCGGATCAGTTCAGCAAGGACTTCATCCCATGGGAGGGACCCCACAGCACAGGGAACGAGAGTGACCGAGGAGTGGTGGAGAAGAAGCGCTATAGACTGACCATAGCCCCATTTCCCCGTTCCCTGCGCTGCTTGGGGGGAGGAGGTGGAAGAGGGTGGATGGGGGAGGGGAGAGGGATGCTTTTGGTTTCTTTCCTTTGTTTCTCACTTCTCTACCTTGTTAGTAATAAGCAATAAATCTTACTATCTCCCTATGCTGACTCTGTTTTGCCCTTCACGATAATTACTGTGCCATCTCCTTGTCCTTATCTCAACCCTTGAGCCCTTTTCATCGTATTTTCTCCCCCTTCTTCTTTGAGGAAAGGGACTGAGAGATCAGTTGTGGTGGACCTCGGCTGCCCACCCGAGTAAAACCACCACAAATGACAGCTTATTTTTAATAGCTGTTGATGCTAAAGTCTTTCAATGATCTGTCTCTTAATGCCCTCTGTATCAGAGAGACCATAGAAAATGAGACAACCTCTGCGGCCATTCTTCCAGAGATTGTAACCCAAAGTTACAACTTTGGATCTGAGAATTAACCTTTTCTTAACCATTCTTCTCTTATTTATCATTCTGTATTCCTCCTATATCTTTTAGGCATGACACAAGGTAATTGATGGTCAATAACCTGGAGAAATCTGGATTATGACACTATATTGGATAGAACAAAAGCATTGATTATAGCTCCACCAGTATTAACTCTTTGCATTTATAGTGGTTATCATCAAACAATATCAAGCTGGACATGAGTACGCTTTCTGCCTTATCCAACCTATTTAAAAGAAATAATAAAACATGTAAGAAACATTTTAAATCACTGAATTTCAGCTAGGCATTAATGTAGTACAAACTGTTCATGCAAATAGATATTTGGGCAAATTGTCTGCTGGTACAGCCTCATTGGCTTTAATAAGTAGAGAACTCAGCTGAAGTTTCCCAAGGGATATTGTTGGATTTTAAACTGGCAGTATATGTGTGTTTGGCCAAAAAGCCATGATGAATTAAAACTATATTCAGACATAATGAGGATTTTCTCAGTTCTTCATGTGCATCTGCATCTCAGGCAATTTTCTCTTAATAAATTACTGAAAAATATTTTTTAATTCCCAATTTTCACACCCTGAATTCACGGAAATGTCCATTAATTATGTTTAAATAGAATTATTTGGAGAGGGATGCTCAATATCAAAGAAATGCCAGGATGAAAGGAATGTAAAATAAAATACTATTTTTCCCTTCACCATGAATCAACAGAGTCTTACTCTGCCTCTCTCTTCTTTCCCCATACTCTCCAAAAGCAAAAAACAAACAAGCAAAAACAAACAAAAATAAACAAGAACCCCGATTAGTATATAAGAGGAATTTTCCTTCACTAATGATATTCAATTGTTCTAAGAAGAAAAAAATGGTACAAAGTATAATGAGATGCCAAATACAAAAAAAAAAAAAAAAAAAAAAAAAAAAAAAGCCATGCTGCTCATCTCTAAGCCCTTCTGTTCCTTGAAGTGAAAACTCATTTTAAGAAGATTATGCTGCATATACTAGAAGATGGGCTGATATTCTACATTCATACTCTACTGGGGTTTTAGCAGTGAAAGAGAGAAAGGAAGAGGAGGAAAACAATGAAGCAAAACTCCACCATTTGTTCCTATTTACCTAATATACTAATAAAAGGCATAAGTTTCTTTCATTCATTTAGACTTTAATGTATATATAATCTGTTGGATTCTTCAGATGAAAAGGAGTCATACATATAGTATTTTTGATTAGCAAGGAGACTACAGAAGGGAATAAAGTAGTATTTGAATGAATTCCAAATTCAACATGAGATACACAATTTTCCTGGTTTCAGGGAAACAAAAACTGAAAATTAAATCCTTTGATTAGAAGAGAAGGGCTCAGATTCCCCACAAAATACTTCCAGAGTTGTAAAAAATGTAAGAAGATTTAATTCCTTTACCACATGAGGGGCAGGGAATATATCTCCAAAGAATGAGTAGTTGAATGTGAGTTCCTTAATGAATTTGTAATGAACAAAGCCCTTTCAGTTCATACCCAAGGAAGATCTTGCTGGGGTCGGTGTCAAAAACTTAAATAAGAAATTGTGTGTCTGTTCTCCACCTTAATTATGTCTTAACAATATTTTTGCCATGGGAATTGACTGTAAGTTTTTAATCTAATGATTTCTTTAAGAAACAAATAAGATTTGCAGTTATTTTTTAAGTGTTTATTATACCAGATTAGGACTAAACTAAATGTGGTGGCAAGTGCAATGCTCTGTCTAAATCTCCTTCCAAGACCCATCTAATTTATTTTTCAAAAATAATTAATACAAAATTATGTTACTGACCTCATATTATTTTATGGCCCTACAGTGAGTGAAGGGTTGGGCCAGATGACCCCTAAGTCTTCCAACAGAAATTATTTAACAGTTATTTCATCTAAAGATTTGTCATCTTTTTTTTTATTGTTATTATTATTTATTTTATTTTATTTTATTTCACTTCATTAACATCAGTAGTAGTGATCTAGGAAGAAATAAGGGACTGATCCTGAATCATTTAAATTATTTTGTATTTTGCATTAGATGAATTAATTTGAGTTGCAGCTGAATATAAAATAAACTAGATATTTTTTTCTATATTAATTCTTTTCTTCTTGTAAAACTTATAAAGCTTAAGCATAGCATTTTGTTTCTCTCAATCAAAAGATATATATATACATATATATATATACATATATATATGTATATTGTATTATATATGTATATATGTATATATATATGTATATATGTATATATTACAAGTACATACATACACGCATCCATAGATGAAACACATTTCAGGTGCAAAGAAGTTAGGGACCAATTTAATTTTAATTTTTGTCTTTCATGCTTAAGAGTCTCATTTGCACTTAAATACAAGGGATTTTGACTTCTTAATACTAGACTACCTCATAAAATTAAATTTACACACCTAAATCTTTTATACGTGTTGTTGTTGTTATGCAAAAAAAACACTCTTCTATTCTTTAAAAAGTACATATGTTTATACAAGTTATAAAGATTAAGAATGAAGCTCTTCCATCATTAAATTTAAATGTTCTTACTCTACTTATTTAATGAAATGAAGAGAAAAAAATACATAAACTAGTCAAAATACATTTTTTATTAAAGACAAATCTTTAATTCTGAAGTTTTCTAACTTCTAATTTATAAGATATTCATTGAAATAACTGCTAAGTTTATGTCTTGAAACAAGACAGAATGTGAATTTGTGTACACATAAATACCTGGTTTTGCTGAAATACCTCTGGCTGTGGTACTCTTCTACCCACTCCAGTCCTATGGTGTCAGAGCTAAGGCACCTAATCAGAGTAACTTTAAATGCAGTTCATGAAAGTAGAGCGGTCTGGAAAACATACGATCCATCTAATGTTTTATGCATACTTATAGGTCGATAATGTTATTTATCATTACAACATACTGGAATGTAGACAGAGCCCGAGAGAGGACCATGGGGCTATAAGCCGAAGGGAAGTACAAACAAATGACAGTCTAGCACTGCGGTGCATCTATTTTGTAGCAATTACCAGTTTGTGAGTAACTACCAGAAAAGCTGTGGGAAAAATGACCTAATGACCACAGGTGATGCTTAGAGACCTCTGCAAATTCTGTGGAATAATTCTGGAAGAAACTTGTTAACTATGGGACAAAGTAAATTATTCTGAACTAAGCAGTAGTGAAGAAGTGTTTCACAGCTCTCATGTAGTACTTGCAATGACATTACACAATATTAAGAAATGCTTTAAAATGAACACAGGAAGCAAGTATCCAAATTAATGAGACTCTAATGAATACTTTGTTTATTTATGGCTGCCACCTCAAATTTTAATCAGATAAATCAGTTGATTTTTTCCTTTGTAAGTAATAATAGTGGTACTCAGGTTATAACCTAATGTGCCGTACATATGAAAGAATGAATCATTGCAAATGCCCCTGCAGGAAAATTGTATATTCACCTATTGCAAACATTGCTGCTCACTGCAGTCGGTGTCAGCCTTACTGATCATAACCTAGGACTGGACTCATGTTTTCCAAGCTGACAGGCTGAGAAGAAAAATAAAACCTTCCACTGTCTTGCACACTTCTTGACCACAAACATCAAAAAAGCTGTATTCCTCAATCTGAGTACCCAGGAATAAGGAAGGGAAGAAGGGAAAGCATGACATAAAGCCAACAGTATGTAGGAGGACTGACTGGAAGTCACACACTGAGTTGGCATCAGAGCCCAATAGTTTAGTAATTGCTTTTCTTTGAGCATTCCTCTAAACCATGGCTTTACAAATCCTGGTCTCTGGAGTGCCCTTGGGTATTGTCCAGAGCTACCCCTCAAAATGGCAAGCTCAGTATCACATTTCTTGAAGTGATATTCCCTGCTGATTGCAGGCCAGCCTGTTACTCTTAGGAGCAACATAGGATGTTATTTAGGGTTTCTCTTGAATAGGTATTTCCTTAGCAGGGTTGTGACTGCATTTTAATGTGCAGAACACACTGCATTTGAAGGAGAGTCTACAAAAGAGGAAAAAATGAATAAACCAAGTTACAGGAGAAATGAGAGATTTGAGAAACTGAGAGAAAATCTGCACAGGCAATTTAGAAGTCTTTACTTCAGAGAAACCCAGATTGATCCAGATCAGGGAATATAATGAGAAAATTCCATTTGTATGGTTGGAAAATGTTCTTTTTGTTAAAATGACTTTGATCACAGAATCACAGAATCACAGAATAGTCTAGGTTGGAAGAGATCTCCAAGATCACTGAGTCCGACCTCTGACCTAACGCTAACAAATCTTCTACTAAACCATATCCCTAAGCTCTACATCTAAACATCTTTTAAAGACCTCCAGGGATGGTGACTCCACAACTTCCCTGGGCAGCCTATTCCAAAGCCTAACAAACCGTTCAGTAAAGAAGTTCTTCCTAATATCCAATCTAAACCTCCCCTGGCACAACTTTAGCCCATTCCGCCTCGTCCTGTCACCAGGCACGTGGGAGAATAGACCAACCACCACCTCGCTACAGCCTCCCTTCAGGTACCTGTAGAGAGCGGTAAGGTCACCCCTGAGCCTCCTTTTCTCCAGGCTGAACAAGCCCAGCTCCCGCAGCTGCTCCTTGTAAGACTTGCTCTCCAGACCCTTCACCAGCTTCGTAGCCCTTCTCTGGACTCGCTCAAGCACCTCCATGTCCTTCTTGTAGCGAGGGGCCCAAAACTGAACGTAGTACTTGAGGTGCGGCCTCACCAGAGCCGATTACAGGGGGACAATCACTTCCCTGGACCTGCTGGCCACTCTGTTTCTTATGCAAGCCAGGATGCTGCTGGCCTTCTTGGCCGCCTGAGCACACTACTGGCTCATATTCAGCCGACTGTCAACCAGTACTTCCAGGTCCTTCTCTGCGAGGCAGCTTTCTAACCACACATCTCCCAGCCTGTAGCTCTGCTTGGGGTTGTTGTGCCCCAGGTGCAGGACCCGGCACTTGGCCTTGTTGAACTTCGTACCGTTGTCCTCGGCCCATCAGTCCAGCCTATCCAGATCCTCCTGCAGAGCCTTCCTACCCTCGAGCAGATCGACACACGCACCTAAGTTGGTGTCGTCTGCAAACTTACAGAGTGTGCACTTGATCCCCTCATCCAGATCATCGAGGACTGGCCCCAGTACCAAGCCCTGGGGGACTCCACTAGTGACCGGCCTCCAACTGGATTTGACTCCATTCACCACAACTCTCTGGGCCTGGCCATCCAGCCAGCTCTTAACCCAATGAAGTGTGCGCCAGTCCAAGCCATGAGCAGCCAGTTTCCTGAGGAGAATGCTGTGGGGAATGGTGTCAAATGCCTTAATGAAGTCAAGGTAGACCACATCCACAGCCTTTCCCTCATCCACTAAGCGGACGATGGCAGCATGTAATAAGGTTGCCACACAAAAGATATGAGATAAGTTTATACCCATCTTGAGAAGCAGAGCTGTTTGCATTGGTCTAAATAGTCTATGAAATTATCTGGATTTTTCCATACTGGGGGAGGAGGTTGATTCTGGTTATATCATAAAAGGAGGATGGTTCCTGTCTTACTTTCATCCCGATCAAGTCTGCATTTGACCTGCTTTGTCCAGCTTGTCCTTCTAAACCATAAACTCTTAACTTGAGGTTTGACTGAGGTTCAAATTTTATTATTATTATTATTATTATTATTTTAAACCGGGAGCACAGTTGTCTTTGGACTTTTTTTAATGACTAGTGCAGAGAGACACAAATAGCCCACAAGGTGACTCAGACTTGCAGTGACCGCAGAGAAAGCCTAATTTATGTGCTTTAGTTAAGTGACTGAATTAGAATGCCATGAATCTAGTTCTTAAAACTGTGACAGCCCTTTGAACAGTGGCTAGCAGTATGAGGAGAGCTAAGTAAAATAGTAATACAAAGTACACTAATAAGCTGCATAAGGATAAGAGAAGTTTTTTATTACAAATCAAGCCAAGTGACATCTCTCAGCCACGAAGCTTGATTTATTTCCTTTTTCATGGCATGGCTTACGGCATGTGTTAGCACTGTAATCCATGCATTATAAATATTTATTTATGAATTTATATTTTATGGTTTCACAGGCCAGTAAAAGCAAATAACTGGAGAAGTTTACAGGCAGTTACTTTGGTGTTTAATGGAAATAATAATCTTCATATGTTCTGCTTTGTAAGAGCACTGAGCTGAAGTTCTCCAGAGAATCATTTACAGCCACTGAGATTTTTCACACTGGGTGCTGGGAACCCTTTCTTTGAGACCCTTTCTTATTCTTTGAAAAACAATGGAAACAGCAAAATTCTGTCAATTACACTGAAAATTCTAAAAGATTATTCTTTTCAAGGATATAATTGTTATATCATGGTGTGGAACAAGAATTACAGCAGTTTGCCATCGTGATCTGAGAAGAAACAATTCAGGCTCTTTCCTTCTGACCAAAAAAATGATATTTATCATAATTCTCGCTCTCAGTTTTGAAATAAAAATGCTTTCAATTTTTGAAAGAAAAAAAAAATCAATTACTAACACAGTTAAAAACTGGATATGACACAATATTTTTACCTTTAAAAATATGGTAT